>NC_061121.1:71557673-71724008 GCF_002878395.1 Capsicum annuum
ATACCTTGGATTATGGATTTAAGATGAACAAGCTTGATTGGGAACTCTTCTTCACACTTTTGATCTAATTTTCTTGATGCCTTTGACTTGAAAAATTTGATTCTTGGACAACTTGGTGAAATCTTTGGAAGATTCTTAAATTTCTTGGAGAAGATTTGATTTAGGATTTTAGAAGAAAACCCTAGTTTCTTGATCTTTTTCTTAGAAGAGAATGAGAGATAATGAAGATTTTCTCCACTACTAGTATATATACAGGCGAAAAATGAGTGAAAAGGACCAAAATACCCTTTTAAAAATGTCCTTGAGTTGCTGGAAAAAAATGACTAACAACATCCGTGATAAACCGCCAGACCCGTGATAGGCCGTCACAAAATGTCATCACAAAAGGGTCAAATTTTTAATTTCAGCCTAAGGCTGACGATTCATCAGAAATGTCATCACAAAGTGACGACGTCGTCAGAAATGGCATCAGAAACGTGATAGCCTGTCAGAACCGTCGTCACCATTTTCCAGCTTGACCATGTTGGAGTAAAATGGGCATTACTCTTTGCTCTGATATTGGATTTTGGATAAATTGGTATCTTTGGAAAGATAATTAAATTATCTATCTGTTGATAGGTCATTATCTCAAAAATTCCATGTATAATGAGATATGATCATTTGAAGTTGACTATACCAATATCCTTCCCAAGAATTCAATCGGTAAAGAATGTTTTGATTCGCCCAATCGTTAGGACAACTTTAAGGCCTTAATACACACCATACTTGATTAGAAAACAACCAAATCACTATAATTTATTTCTCAAGATCTTGATTCATGGTTTCACTATTGGTTAGAGTCTCGGGAAATTACATAATGGCTCTAATTCCTCATCGGGTGTCCGATTTGGGTGAATCTTATGTCGATGGAAAGCTTATCCAATTCTCCACATGATAGAAAGTAGAATTTAGGTAAATAAAACATCAGATAAACAACAATCAATTTGGAATTCATCCATATTTACTCAAAAGATGGATTTAGGCTTAAGAAATGATCGGGGTATTACAATATCTCTCCCTTGGAGACATTCGTCCTTGAATGTTGCTTTTTGGCCAAGAATATAGAGAAAACTGAAGACACACAACTGAAACAACTTGCTAATCTGAATCTATATCTTTCTAAATTTTGAAGTACTTCGTTGAATGTATAAACTCAGGATGAGAGTAGCTATACAGCTGGATCTGAGACTGAAAAAGAATAGATAGAGAACAACTGTAATTCTTGACTGAATCTGAGATGATTTGCCTTCTTCTTATATTAAAGAGCGAGCTCATACTGAGAGTTTAGAATTCACTTGATGTGATAAGGATGCAATCGTACTCATAGACGGCGAAGAGATAATTTCTGTAGGCATAGGTCATGAGAAACGAGGATAAGACTACACAATGGGTATTACATTTTCTGGACTAGAATACTTAGAAAACAAAGATTGTTCAATGAATGCTCACAGACTGAATCACAATTATATATCCGAATAGGGTTAGATGAGAATCTTTATAAGTTTCTCAACGAACCTTTCTATAGCACGATCTAAGATTTGAAAGAATGGAGATCTTTTCTAAATGTCTCGTAGCCTCTCGAAGAAAAGTACAGACGTCTCCGTATCGTTCTGCAAGACTCTACTAGATAATTCATAGACAACCTAGGACACTTGAACTCTGTGCTCTGATACCCAAGTTTGTAATGCCCCAAAATTTGGGTCCCGAGACACACATGGTGATTAGGGACTCAAGTGACCCCAAGTTAACCCTCTTACTGGCTTAATTCATAAACAATTGGATAAAATGCTTAAATTTATATAAAATCAGTAAAAATGTAGAACTTCTCCGAACTTGATCAATATAAACATGAACTTTATAAGATTACAACTCTACTTTTACCAAATGAAACTGAAACTGAATACATCAACTTCTACTGGTTGTCTATGAAGCCTCTACTGGTACTGAATTTAGATAGCTGGGTCATGACTACCAACTATCTAAGCTCAATACAAATAAAAAAAATACAATACTTCTCAAACTATATAAACAACTCAATCACTCGAATCAAAAGGACTCGTCACCTACTGAATGGGACCGGCGGACTAACTGAATGCAGTATCTGCGCTATAACTTCACCTACATTATAAGACACTATAGCATATAGAAATATATGGGGGTCAGTACTTTAAGGAATGTACTGAGTTTGTGGGGGTGCAATGCAACGTTATAAATAATATCTTAAATGATTATGAAAATCATGCATTCTGATGATAACAACTTTCTTCGCTTGAATTAACTGAAATATATTCCTTGCAAATCAAGACCAAAATAATAATATATCTCACCGATAAATCATATACAACTGTGGATTCCTAACTCGACTCAAAATCAAACAATCTTTCTCAATATCAAGATGTATCAATTCATTAAGTCATGGCAACATAAATAACTTTGAGGAAATATTAAGACTCATTATAACGACTCAATCTCATGAATCAATATACTCAATAATCCAATTTGTCATAAGGAAGTTTAAAGCTTGACACATGACTTGAAAGCATTTGAAATACCAACTCATGGTAAAACATAAAATTCACAATATTAAATATCAAATCAAAATTTGGAAATTTTAAAATAATCATGTATCAAAAACTTCAAGAAAACATCATAGGACTCATTCTTGATTCTCAAGCTCAAATATCAATATATATATTTAATAATCAACTTCTCATAGCAAAGCTTAAATCATGACTCTTATCTCAAATCATTCAAAAATCATCAACTCAATAATAACGATATACAACTCATGGCATAAGTTATCAATTTAAGAAATAAATGATGAAATAGTCATGTGTATCAATCTTGAATAGCTCAAATATCATAAATCATTAATAAAGTAATTTGGGTGTAAACCCACTTTGCAAAAAATCATGAACTTCAATAGTAGAAATTAAATCTTTGGGCACAAGAACGAAAGAAGTGTTTTTGTTCAAACCCCACATACCTTGGATTATGGATTTAAGATGAACAAGCTTGATTGGGAACTCTTCTTCACACTTTTGAGCTAAGTTTCTTGATGCCTTTGACTTTAAAAATTTGATTCTTGGACAACTTGGTGAAATCTTTGGAAGATTCTTAAATTGAGAAGATTTGATTTAGGATTTTAGAAGAAAACCCTAGTTTCTTGATCTTTTTCTTGAAAGAGAATGAGAGATAATAAAGGTTTTTTTCACTACTAGTATATATATAGAAGCTAAAAATGAGTGAAAAAGACCAAAATACCCTTTTAAAAACATCCTTGAGTTGCTGAAAAAAATGACTGACGACATCCGTGATAGGCCGTCAGACCCGTGATAGGCCATCACGAAATGTCATCACAAAAGGGTCAAATTTTTTATTTTCTGCCTAAGGTTGATGACATCGTTAGAAATGTCATCAAAAAGTGACGACATCATCAGAAATGGCATCAGAAACGTGACAGCCTGTCAGAACCGTCGTCACCGTTTTTCAGTTTGACCATGTTGGAGTAAAATGGGCATAACTCTTTGCTCCGATATTGGATTTTGGTAAAATTGGCATATTTGGAAATATAATTCAATTATCTATTTGTTGATAGGTTATGAGATCAAAAATTCTAAGTATAATGAGAGATATGCCTGTTTGAAGTTGACTATACCAGTACCTTCCCAAGAATTCAATTGGTAAGGAATGTTTTGATTCGCCTAATCGTTAGGACATCTTTAAGGGCTTAATACATAATATCCTTAATTATAAAACAACCTAATCACTATAATTTATTTCTCAAGATCTTGATACATGGCTGCACTATTGGTTAGAGTCTCGGGGAATTACAAAATAACTCTAACTTCCTCACTGGGTGTTCGATTTTGGTGAATCTTATGTCGATGGAAAGCTTATCTAATTTTCCACATGATAGAAAGTAGAATTTAGGGAAATACAACATGAGATAAAGAACAATCAATTTAGAAGTCATCTATATTTACTCAAAAGATGGATTTAGGCTTAAGAAACGATCGGGGTATTACACCGTATGATTGAAATAACTAATTCTGAGCGACTGTATTTGACAGCCTAGTTTTTGATGGAACTAGCTGAGTTTTATTCAATTCTGAGGTGACTGCATCTGACAGTCCTAAATTTTGTAAAACTATTTGAGTTTTATTTTTTAGACTGAATGACTATATCTGATAGTCCTGATTTGTAATTAAAACTGTGGGAAGTAGTTATCTAAACGACATGCCCCATATAACGAAATATAGCTGTATTGGGGTATAATATTTAACCGCAATTGGAAGGGTGTCAATACTGAACCACTAGTAGCTATCGGTTACCCTCATCTAACAGTGTCACCAAAAGAGAATGGTGGGACCCTCATCTGACAGCATTTATCCACCTCAACAACCCTCATCTGATAGTATTGATGTCTCAACCTATGCTGGCTATATAGTTCTGAATGCAAGGATGACTTTTAAGAATCACACCCTCATCTGACAGTGTGTGTTCCTATCTTTGGATTTACTCAGTGCTAATTCTTACTACTATCTGAATAGACACTAAACATAGATTACTGAACTGAACTGGACTATATTAACTGGGTTTTCGTTGACTGAAGGAATAGCACTGAGATTACTATATTACTGAGCTTTCCTGGGTCACATTACTAACTAAGTTCTATGGATCGTGGCTTGACTGAGGATATCGTGAAAACATGGCACTAACTCTAGGCACACAGTTATATTTTTTGAGTACAAGTACCCCCAAGACTCGATGGGAAGAAACTGACAAAGCATGACTTTCTTAAATACATGACCAACATCACAATCCATAATACAATAAGTTGGAGATTTCATGAAGTACAAGTTCTAAAGCACCACAATGGCTACACATATATCCATACTTCATTGACTAAGATGTTTTATCAAACACTTGACGTGAATAAACTTGTACATGAATGGAGATTTCATATTATTATACTAGTATGACACTTTTCCTTCACATAGGCATTCAGTCAAACACATAAGGAGCATGCTTTGGTTATACCATCATCAACACATCTAATATTCATGGATACAGTAATCAACTTGTAAATTAAAGGGGGTTTATCATAATTATTATGCAAATCTTCAAATACTAGGGCCAATCATTGGAATTTGTAATTTAAAACATGAATCAAAACCCCCACAACAACATGAACATGAATTTTAATTCAATTTAAATCATAAACATTCATCAATACACAAATCTTGGATTTCGAAAAGAGATTTTTTATCTTCATGGGTGAAAGAGACCCATGAATCAACACATGACATACCTTGATACTTGATTTGGGAAGATTGCTGGAAGAATTCTTGAGATTTGGATCTTGAATTTGAAACCCCTCTTCTTGTTCTTGAAATAATTTGAGAGAAAAGAATGTATTTTGGTAAAATGGAGGCTGAATTTAGTGTTTATAGAGCTTTGGGGTAAGGGGAAAATATCAAAATACCCCTCTAAAACTATTTGGAAAATGCTAAATTCTACGGTTGACGACATTGGGATAATGTCGTTACATTGTGATAATCCGCCAGCTCATGTCGTCACTTGATGCTGGAATTTATGAATTTCTGCCTAAGGCTGACGACATTATCTGATAAGTCGTTAGATATGTGATAAGTCGTCAGCTCATGTTGTCACTTAGTTGCCAGACTAACATGCTGGAGTAAAATGGGTATAACTTTTGTCCCTGATATTAGATTTGGGCAAAATTTATATCGTTGGAAAGAAAATTCAATTATATATATTTTGGTGTGTCATGAACTCAAAAATTTATAGTATAACGATATATATGCTTATTTGAAGTTGACTATACCAATATCCTTCCCAGAAATTCAGTCGGTAAGGAATATTTTGATTCGCCTAATAGCTAGGACATATTTGAGACCTTAATTAACATCAAAATTGATCATGAAACTACCAAAGAACCATGATGTACTATGCATAAGCTTGAAATATGGCGCTAATATTGATTTGCATTTTTTGGGGTGTTACATTTCTCTACCATCTAGTGCATACTAAGGATTCTAGATTTAAAGGTCCTTATTTATATTCTGTCCTTATGGTCTATGAATTTTCTAAGGTTTTATCTGATAATCTTTCTGGTATTCCTCCAAAAGGGAAATTGATTTTGAAATTGATCTTCTCTCGGACACTCGTCCTATTTCTATCCCTTCCTATAGGATGGCTCTGACTGAGTTGAAGAACTCAATGAGAAGTTGAAAGATATTCTACATAAGGGTTTTATTCACTCTATTTTATCTCTATGGAGTGTGCCCATGCTTTCCTAAGTAAAAAAGATAGGTCCCTTCGGATGTGCATAGATTATCGCTAATTAAATAAGATAACCGTGAAGAATAAGTATCCCCTTTCAAGAATTGATGATCTATTTGATCAATTTATGGGTGCTAAGTACTTTTATAAGATTGATCTTTGGTTTGGGTACCATCAGTTAAAGATTATGGAGACGGATATCCCTAAGACTACTTTCCAAACCCGGTATGGTCATTTTGAGTTTTTGGTGATGTTCTTTGGTTTGACTAATGTCTCAAAGACATTCATGGATCTTATGAACCAGGTATTCCGTCAGTTCTTTGATTTTTTCATAATTGTGTTTATTGATGATATTTTGGTGTATTCTAAGAGTGAGGCATATATTAGCTGATTGCCTCTGCCTTGTGTTGCAAACCATAAAAGATCTGCAATTATATGTGAAGTTCTCTAAGTGTGTGTTCTGGCTGAATATTATGACTTATCTTGGTCATGTTGTATCTAGTAAAGGTATCATGGTGGATTCATAAAAAATTATGGTGGTCAAGAAGTGGCCTACACCTACGAATCCAACTGACATTTAGAGCATTTTAGGCTTAGCCGATTATTATAGGAGGTTTGTGGAAAGTTTCTCTTCTATTGCTGCCCCCATTAACTAAGTTGAATCAAAAGAAGGTAAAGTTCTTATGGTCGGGTACTTGTGAGGGTAGTTTCAAGAAATTAAAAGATAAGTTGACTTCAGCTCTGGTCTTGACTTAATCTGAGGGTACTAATAGTTTTGTTGTCTATTATGATATGTCATGGGTGGGACTGGATTGTGTGTTGATGCAACATGGCAAGGTGGTTATGTATGCTTCTAGACAATTGAAGGTTCATGAGAAGAATTATTCAACTCATGATTTAGAATTGTTAGCTACGGTGTTTGCATTAAAGATCTGGTGACATTATTTTATGGGGTCCATGTGGATACTTATTTTGATCATAAGAGCCTATAATACGTGTTTACTAAAAAGAAGCTAAATCTCAGATAATAAAAATGGCTTGGGTTACTAAAGGACTATAACATGAGTCTCAACTATCACCCAGGTAAAGCTAACATAGTTGAGAATGCTCTTAACAGGTTGTCCATTGGAGCTTATCTCATGTGGACGAGGAGAAATAGGAGTTAGTGAAAGGCATTCACCATTTGGGTACTCTTAAAGTTTGTCTCTCAGATTTTAAGGATGATGGTATGATAGTTTAAGAGGTGGAAAAGTCATCTCTTAGTGTTTAGGTAAAGGAGAAGCAAGTGTTGGACCCTATCTTGATGCAGATCAAGAGGATGTAGGTAGGTAGAAAGTGATGTCTTTTGAGATTGGTGGTGATGGTATCTTGAGATACCAAGGTAGATTATGTGTTCTCGATGTTGATAGGTTACAAGAAAGAATTTTGGTCAAAGCTCATGAGTCATGGTATACCGTTCATCTTGGTTCGATAAAGAAGTATCATGACTTAAGAGAAATTTATTGGTGGAATAACTTGAAAAGGGATATGGCCAATTTTATGGCTAAGTGTGTAGTGTATCAGCAAGTTTGTTTTAATAAATTGAGTTGCCTGTGTAGAAATGGAAAATAATTAATATGGATTTTGTTACTAGTATTCCATGATCTCGCCATCAGTCTAATTCTATTTGGGTCATCATGGATAGGATGACTAATTCCACTCACTCTTTGCCAGTAAGGACTAACTACTTGGTGGAATATTATGCTAAGATCTTTATTCAGGAGATTGTGAAATTGCATGGTGCTTCTGTTTCCATCATATCTGATTGAGGTACTCGATTTTCATCTCACTTTTGGCATTCCTTTTAGAGAGGTTTGGGGACTAAGGTGAGCCTTAGTACCATTTTCCACCCACATACGGATGGGCAAGTGGAGAGGACTATTCAGACATTGGAGGATATGCTCAGATCTTATGTGATTAACTTTGGTGGTAGTTGGGTTGACCACTTGCCTCTCATAGAATTTGCATACAATAATAGTTATCACTCTAGCATTGGTATGGCTCCATTTGAGGCCTTGTATGGTAGGAGGTGTAGGTCTCCTATTGGGTGGTTTGAGGTTGGTTAAAATAGTTTATTTGGCCCTGATTTGGTTTACCAAGCCATGAAGAAGGTGAAAGTGATTCGGGATAGGCTTAAAATCTCCCAAAGTCACCAAAAGTCCTATATAAATGTGAGATGAAAGGAGTTGGAGTTTAATATTGGTGACTGGGTGTTCTTAAAGGTGTCTCCAATAAAGGGTGTGATACGATTTGGGAAGAAGAGAAAGCTCAGTCCTCATTATATTATTCCGTATTTGGTTTTGAGGAGGGTTGGCAATATTTCATATTTATTGGAGTTGCCTTCTATCTTGAGCTCCATTCATTCGGTCTTCCATGTTTCAATGTTGAGGAAATGTGTGGGTGATACTTCATTGGTTGTTCCTTTGGAAGGTGTGGGCATTTTGAATTCCTTGTCTTTTGAGGAAATTTTGGTGGAGATCTTGGATCGACAAGTTTGTCGGTTGCAAATGAAGGACGTGGCTTTGGTAAAGGTTCTTTGGAGGAATCAAAAATATGAGGAAGCTACTTGGGAAGCCAAGGATGACATGAAGTCCAAGTGTCCATTCCTATTCCTACTCTGGAAATTCGTGCTTAAGGTATGTGTGATCTTAACATCTTTGTATTCTGTCTTTGCTAAAGGTAAGTATGGATGCATTTCTGTGTTAAACCATGCTAAAGAATACCTTGACCCATCATTCAAGGAAGAATTATCCTAAGAGGGGAGAATGAAATACCTCAGGTGTTGATTTCTGAGGAATTTTTGAAATTTTATCCTCACTGTCCAGACTACGACTTAAACTACGAGTCATAGGTCATTATGATGAGTTGTTCAACCCAAATCATAGTCTGACCAGTGTTTGTGGCCAAGTCTTCTTCTCTGAGTATGAGTGGCTCATTAAGAGTCGTGAGGACTCATTATGGATCATTGTGTAAAAATCATACGATGTCTAGTATATAGCCAAATGGTTTCTGTGTTGACTATTATTGGACCCTGTGGGTCGTAGGGTCCCATTACGAGCCATTGTATATGAATCATAAGGTCAATAGTGTGTGTGCACTTGGTGATACTACCTTGACAATGACTCATGGTGACGAGTCATAATGAGTTGTGATGAGTCATTATGAGACCCATAACGACTGATGGTTTATTTTCCAACTTTTAACGGGGATATTTTAGATATTTTCCTCTTATCCCTATAGTAACACATGACCTATAAACATACTTGGGTCCCTATTTTCATCGAGAACACACTCAAAATATTCTTTCTTCTCTTTCAAGTCTCTCAAGCATCCACACTTAGTGTTTCCAAGAAAAGGGCCAAAAAAAGCTTCAAGGGTTGAATTCTCTCCATAATCTTGGGTATTTCAGGCATGTTACTCTTTCCTAATTGCTATTTTGTTAAAAGCAAGGTTTTTAAAGTACTATTAATATAATTTTGATGTTGGGTTTTAAACATGGGTTGGGGTTTTTGAATGATTGTTATTTATGTGATATTTCATGTTTGCATACATATTGGTTATGTTTAAATAGTGCTTTTGAAACCAATTTGAAGCATGGGTATGGTGAATAAATTAGGGGATTGTTAATTCCCCAAATTTTATGAATATTGACAGTTGAATTGGTAATGACCTCAATCCCATATTATGAAATTGGTTTTGAATACAAAAAGTATGCACATTGAACTACTCTTGAACTATTACATAATATGAAAAGTCAATGAAGTATAATGATATTGAATTGAACCTTTTGGAGTTGTATAATTCCCCTAGCTAATGTATAATTGAACTAAGAGGATTGTGATTTTCCCCTAAATGATGATAATTGGTTTGGTATATCGATGTTACCTTACAAGCGTAGTTCATGTGACGATACCAACAGGGTATACCTAATGTGTATTATGGTTCAATGAATTAGAGCGTGTGATAAATGTTTTTAATTAGGCTTTGGGGAGGGTTGTGTAGCTGAGTCATGAAGGTGGAGATCCCAAGAGACCAGTACTGGAAATTGCAGTTGTCGACACATGGGTCTAAATGATCGGATGGTTTGAGTTTCCCTTAATATTACTGTGTGATTGGGAGGTTCGAGTGCACCATTATATCATATGATTGGGTGCTTAAGTCACCTTTGTATGTTGGGAGTTTCGAGTCACCCATGGTGCATAAGTATATCCTCTGGTTCGTGTGCCTACACGTATAGAGGCCCTTCTATCTAGGGGAGAGTTGGGCCCATATAGCTCATGGGTGCCTTCTTGTGTTATGATGGTTGAGCTACACAATCCAGGCTAAAGTTTTAAAGTTCATGCTAAGCCTTGTTCCTTATCTTGGCATATTATTTATATATGAATTATGATGTGGTTCATCTAGTATTTGAAAATGGTTAGATGTGACATTATATTGTCCCATATCCTTGAGTTTTATGCTAGTGTTCATTCGACTAACCATTTCTAGACGTTGTATCCCCATGCAATATAGACACCGACTCTACTTTTACTTTTTTTGTGCAGTGTTAGGTGGATCAGCTCAATTGGTCGGTCATCGGTGGTGAAATGGTGAGCTTCCATTCTCCTAAAGATTTTGTCATTTCATCAGTTTTCAATCTTAGATTAGAATTGAGAGTTCACATTATCATTAACATTGTCATTGTCATTAGCAGCGTCAGGGGCATGTCCCGACACTTTTATTGATTTTGGTTTTATTTAGAAGGCTTTGTGTTTTACTATGGACCTAGGTGATGTTAGTCGGTTATTGGTTATTGGATCATAGACATTTCTTAAATTACTTCAAGCTTATCTTATATTATCTTGTTATATGTTCGAGATTCATCCGATGTTGGGGGTATTGTGTTCTTTTTGGTTAGATGCAGGGGGTGGTTTTCAATCTTCGTTGACTGGAGAAACCCATCACATCCAAGCCCTAGTTTTGATCATGACAGGCTTATGAGTCGAGGTACACTATTCATCCTAGTTCGACGAAGATGTACAACGATTTGAATAAGATCTATTGGTAGAATAACACAAAGCGGGATATGGAAAATTTTGTTGCTAAGTGAATGGTGTGTTAGCAAGTGAAGGTGGAGCACTTGAGGCCTGGTGGATTATTTCAAGAAATTGAATTTCCTATATAGAGATGAGAGGTGATTAACATGGATTTCATTACCGGTCTACCCCAATCTCAGAATCAGTTTGATTCGATTTGGGTCATCATCAATAGGATGAATAAGTCCGCTCACTTCTTGCTAGTGAAGACTACTTATTCTGCAGAGGATTATGCCAAGCTCTTCCTTCAAGAATTGTTAAGTTGTATGGTGCACCTATCTCGATTATATCTGATCGCGGTACATAGTTCTCATCTCATTTTTATTGTTCTTTTCAGAGATGTTTCGGGAATAAGGTGAACCTTAGCATCATTTTGCATCCTTAAACGGATGGTCAAGTGGATAGAATGATTTAGATTTTGGAAGATATGACAAGGTCTTGTGTGCTTGATTTTTATGGTGGCTGGGTTGATTATTTGCCTCTCATAGAGTTTGCATATAATAATAGTTTTCACTCTAGTATTGGATGGCTCTTTTTGAGGCCTTTTATGGTAAGAGGTATAGGTCTCATATTGGCTAGTTTGAGGTTGGTAAGAATAGGTTATTTGGTCCTGACTTGGTTCACCAAGCCATGAAAAAGGTGAAGGTGATTCGGGATAGACTTAAGACCGTCCAAAGTCGCCAAAAGTCCTATGCAAATGTAAGGCAAAGGGACTTGGAGTTTAATGTGGATGATTTGGTGTTCTTGAAGGTATCTCCCATGAAGGGAGTGATGCAGTTTAGAAAGAAAGGAAAGCTCAGTACCTGGTATATTGGTCCCTTTCGTGTTTTGAGGCGAGTGAGCCATGTTTTCCATCTAGGTTGGGTTCTATTCATCCGGTCTTCCATGTTTTGATGTTAAGAAAGTGTGTGAGTGATCCTTCCTTGATTATTCCTTTGGAGAGTGTTAGCGTTTTGGATTCCTTGTCCTATAAGGAAGTCCCGGTGAAAATTTTGGATAGGCAAGTCCGTCTTCTGAGGACTAAGGATATGTCTTCAATGAAAGTTCTTTGGAGGAACCATAAGGTCAAATGAGCTACTTGGGAAGCCGAACAAGACATAAAGTCCAAATATCCATTCTTGTTTCCCACTTTGGATAATGTGCTTGAGGTATGTGTAATCCCTAACATCTTTGTTTTCTATCTTTGTTAAAGGTAAGTATGGTTGTACTCTTTGTTAAATCGTACTAATGGACATTTTGACTCATCATTCGGGGACAAATGATCCTAAGAGGGGAGAATGAAACATCCCAGATTTGGTCCTTGAAAATTTCTTTACCTATATGAGCTTACTTCCCAGACTACGACTCTTTCTACGAGTCGTAGGTGTCATTACTGGTCATAGGACCCTAATCGTAGCCAGACCAGTGTGGATTGCCCAAGTTTCTGTTATGATTACGATTAGATCCTAAAGAGTCATAAAGACTATAAGAATCGTATAGTCCCATCCATAGCCAAAGCAGTGTGATGCCCAAATATTCTGTCTTGCCTACGATTTGACCAAACTAGTCGTAATGTCTAAGTACAAGTCGTATGGTACAGCTCGTATCCAAACCAATGTGGGTGCCCGTGGATATTGTCTAGACTACCATTGGAGGTCACGCATCGTAAGGTGACCTTCTGAGTCATAAGGTCGCTCGTAACGACTGGGCAATAATTTTTTAGTATTTTAATAAGGGCACTTTGGGCATTTCCCCTCTTTCCCAATTGTGACCCATGACTTAAAACCCCTTGAAGGTATCAATATCACTTTGAAACAAATTAAAATAACTTCTCAAACCCTCTCGAATCCCCAAGGTCAAGAACACTTAGGATTTTCAAGAAGTTGGTCAATTAGGGCTCTCAAGGGTGATTTCTCTCCATAGTTGTGATACTTTCAGGCATGTTACTCTTCCCCAAATATTATTTTGTGAAAAGCAAGTGTTTTAAATGGTTTAATTATATGGATTTAAATGTAGGTTTTGACATGGGTTGAGAGTTTTGGAATGGTTGACCTTTGAATTGTTTTTCCACGGTTTTCATGAGTTGTTCATACTTTGAATTAAATGTTTTTGAACTAATGGGATGTATAGATGTGGGAATTGGAATGGGGGTCGAGGTAATACCCCAAATTGATGTTTTGAACTTGGAAATTGGTTTTGAACAATTGTATTCCCTCAACCCACTTATGTAAATAACTTTGAATTGTAAAATTATCATTTGGTTTGATTTACTCACCTATACTATTGTATTGCATAAATGGTTAAACAATGCACATGGATTTTATAGGCCTTGTTGGCTATGTTTTGATTTAATGAATAAAGGGGGTCGAGGAATTCCCCCAATTTGATTTGATAAATTAAAGTAGATCGAGGCATTCCTCTAATTTGATTTAATTAACATAGGGGATCGAGGCATTCCCCCAAGTTAATGGAATTGTAATGGCATGATTATGAGCTTGCAAGCTAAATGGTATGACGATACTATGGTGTTCCTTAATGTATGATTCATTGGTTAATGAATGGGTTATGTAAAAATTGTTTTTAATTGGGCTTAATTGGAGTTATGTAGCTAAGTTGTGAAGGTGTGGGTCTCCAATGATGTATACTGAAAACTCATGTTTGCCGACGTAACGACTAGTGTTGATGATTGTGTGCATAGTTCACACTATTGATATATTTGTATCTAGGATTGACATGGGATCAGGTCATTCCCTGGTCTTCCTTGATACCTCCGGTTCATGTGGCTAACACACACTAGGGCCCTTTCAACAGGGGAAGATGAACCCATATAGCTCGTGGGTGTCTATTTATGACGGTTGACCTACATAGTCTAGGATAATGTTTTACTATCATGCTAAACCTTGTTTCCTACCCCCAACATCTATTATATATATGTATGTATAATGTGAAAATGTACAGTGAGTTTGAAATTGAACTTTTGACTGATATTATTTTACCTTTATCCTGAGTTACATGCTAGTGCTTACCCCACGAACCGTCTTCGGACGTTGTATCCCCACGCGATGTAGAGTTTAGAGTCACTTCTACTTTTTCTGTGAAATAATAGGTGATCTCAGTGTTGGTCATTGCAGTAAAGTGGTGAGCTTCCATTCTCTGAAAAACTTGATCATTCCATCAGTTTTTCCTTCAATGAATTAGAATTAAAGACTTCACATTTACATTGTCATTATCATTGTTATTGTCAGGATCGGGTGCATATTCCGACGTAGGTTATTTCTGGTTTAGAAGCTTTGTGGATGTTATTGTGGATTGGGTATTGATGTTGACACTCTTAGATGTCTTTGAACTTATTACTTTCTATCTTGGTATATGTTCAAAATTCATCCGTTGTCAGGTGTGTTATGTTCTGTTTGGCTAGGTAAAGGGGGGGTCTCAGGTCCTCGGTAGACTTGAGATACCCATCACGGCCAGGCCCTGATTCGGGTCGTAACAAATAATTTCTCCAATTTCTTTTACTTTTATTTTTGTTAATTGATTTAGCATTTTAGGGGAGGGGGTGAAGAAAAAGTTTTTTCTTCAATTCTTTTTGTTTCATAATTCAGCCATTTTCGTTGGATCATTGTGATGCTTTAATCTCACCTCTTCAACGGTCACCAATTTTAGTGACTGTACAGGTGTAGAAACTGCATTTGTATTTTCAACTTGAGAAAGTTCAATACTAGCGGATGGTGGATTATTAGAAACTAAATTAATAGGGGGTATATCTCTATTAGATCTTCGACGTGGTGTGCATTTTTGATTAGACCAGACTTTCACAATTCTAAAATCAAAAAACTTCAAAAATAAAAGATAGCGATAATCACGGTAAAGAGAAAAATAAAAAATACAAATTAGATGAATTTTGGGGAAGTGATAACATGCTATAACTGAAATTAATGCTTACCTGATTTTGTGAAACAGGACCTTGTGTAGAAAATGTGAGAAATATAGTTGAATTTGAGATCTAAAAATTAGGAGAATAATTGAGAAAATATAAAAGAAATAAAATAAAAGGAAGGAGATAAATAAATATGCGTGAAAATGGGAGGAGCTACACATGGTAACTGTAAAAACGGTAGTGGCTTGGTCACATTGAAAATATTGTTATTTTTGCTATATAACTTAATTTTGTAAGAGTTTTGCTATTTATCTTAATTATAAGATTAAGTTTGCTACTTCTTGTAATTTTTTCAAATTTAATCCTCTAATCATATAAATATATCCAGAGAAAAATCTATTCGAACATCTCTTAATTTAATTAACAAAGATAATCCAGCTTTCTGCAAAATCAATATAGAACCATCATTACACTGTAAATTGTCTGTTGGGAAACACTACATCCTTAGAGATTCACTTCTATCTATGTGTTCATGGTTTAGCTCAGATCGATTTATGGTAAAAATTAAAATTGAATTAATTTATTCAGTTTTTAAATTATTAAAATTGAACCAAACTAAGAACAATAGACATTTATCTATTTTTTTCTTATCGATTTGGTTCTGTTTTATTCCGTCATATGATTTTAACATATACATTAATATATTTTTAATCATTATTTCTGATATTAAAGATAAGTAAAGAGGCAAAATTCTTATTCGGTAAATGTAACATTATTTCATTAAAAATATAAGAAAAAGTACAAGAAGTAGCAAACTTAAGCTTATAATGAAGCTAAATAGCAATACTTTTACAAAATTAAGTTATATAGAAAAAATAACAATATTTTTTATGGGATCAAGTCACTACCATTTTTTACAGTTACCATGTGTAACTCTTCCCCTTTTCACGCATATGTAATTATCTCCTTCCTTTTTTTATTTTGTTTCTTTTATATTTTCTTAATTGTTCTCCTAATTTTTAGATTTTAAATTCAACTATATTTCTCACGTTTTCTACACAAGGTCATTCCACAAAATTAGGTAAGCATTAATTTCAATTATTGCATGTTATCTCTTTTCAAAATTTATCTAGTTTGTATTTTGTATTTTTTTTCCTTTATCATCTTTATCACTATCGTTTATTTTTTAACTTTTTGATTTTAGAATTGTGAAAGTCTACTCTAATGGAAGAACACACACCACGTAGAAGATCTAATAAAGACATACCCCCTATCAATTTAGTTTCTGATAATCCACCACCCGCTGGTATTTGACTTTCTCAAGTTGAAAATACAAATGAGGTTTCTACACATATATAGTCATCAAACTTAGTGACCGTTGAAGAGGTGAGATCGAAGCATCGCAACGATCCAACGAAAATTGGTTGAAACTATGAAAGCAAAAGAATTGAAAAAAAGTTTCTTCTCCAAAACCCAAAAATAATGCTAAACCAATTAACAAAAATAAAAGCAAAAGAAATTGGAGGAATTAACAAAATTTCAAGTCAAAAAATTGAAAAACCTTCTAAAGATGGTTTTGAAGAAGATGAAGGACAACTATTTAATTTTTCGCAATTTCGTAATTTATATATGTATTCAACATGCAAGTTAATTCTCTATATTATTTTGTGTTTGTACTTTTTCTAATTATTAATGTATTGTATATGTATTTAACATATAGTTCATATAAATGTATTTTGTATTTGTATTTGTATATGTACAATTTGTTTGTATTTGTAAGTTATATCCTTGTGATTAGATTTGTAGTTTATATTACAAATACATATAGTTCATATAAATGTATTTTGTATTTTGTATTTGTATATATACAATCAGTTTGTATTTGTATTTAAAATTAACATCAACAATAATATTGTTATCATTACTATCAATTTTTTGTATTTGTTATAAAATATGTATATGTATTTGCTCAGTACTATTAATAATTTTTTATTAAATTTTGATATTTCTCTATAATGATTTTAAATTTTAGAGATGAAATAATGATTTATTTTGAAGCAGATGAAAAGAAGAAGAAAATGATAAATTTTCTTTTTGAATTTGAATTGAGAGCATTAGTTGTATTATATTCCCTTAAATTAGCATTGTTTATGGAAATGGAATCGCCAATTTGAAATGTACGCGTGATTGTAGTAGTTAGAATATTCAGCTCCTCATTTATCTCAACAGAATGGAAAAAATGTATTGTTCAGATATTTGTATATGTATTTTGTCAATAAAAAAATGAAAAAGAGCCAAAAATACCTCTGAACTATTCAAAATGGAGCAAAAATACCCTCTGTTAGTTTTTTGACTCAAAAATACCTCTCCGTTAAAGTTTTGGATAAAAAATACCGCTCTCTCTAACAGAATGACACCAAGCATGCCATGTGGACAAAAAATGTCACATAATCAGTCCACATCAATGTCCACCTTCACACAATAAGTTTTCTTTTTACTCAAACCAGACATTTATGCTTCGGAGCGTTCTTGTTCACTGTTTAACAATTTCAGTTTCCTTGGGGTGAGAACTTGATCATTTTCATCTTTAGTAGCAAGTGAAGAACTTGGTGTGCTTTCAACAAAAGAATTTTTCTTCCCCGGTTATTTGTATCATCCTGATGCTTCACAACATCAGAATGTGAAATAGAAGTATCTGCAGAGATTTTCCTTTCCTGTTCATCTATACAAGCATTTACGGTATTTGCCTCCTGCAATACATCTGGTGTACTTCCCTAATTCCTCTCGCTAGAAACTTTATTTTTCACGGGTTCATTGTTAAGAATGGGATCATTTGCCTCCTCAGCAATAGGATGATTGACTGCACCTTCTTTAATAACATCTTCTTTGTCCATGACACGAGTCTACTACCATGGAAACACTTAACAACTATAGCGAGTTTCTAAATTTAGCAGCTTTCATTATCTAACCAAATCAAAAAAAGAAATTATTATTAGTTCCAAGAAATTTATGAGCAAAGCAAAAGGTGCCCCTCACCTTAGACGACACGTTTTAAACAAACATCTACTTTCTTTCTACTTCAAACCGTAGCACAAGTATATGAGACTTGTAACTCCAACACTCGACCAACAACAACATATCTAAAATAAGCAAAGTTTTAAATGGTTGAGTTGAACATTAAAATCGAGAATGAGGTGATTTTCCATGTGGACGTTGATGTGGACTAGCCATGTGGCATATTTTTTCCACATGGCATGCTTGGTGTCCTTTCGTTAGAGAGAGGGGTACTTTTGATCCAAAAATGAATGGAGAAGTATTTTCGAGCCAAAAAATTAACGGAGGGTATTTTTGCTCCATTTTGAATAGTTTAGGGGTATTTTAGCCCTTTTTCGATAAAAAAAATCTTCACATACATAATACAAATTGCTATTTCGGATAATTAGCAACTTGTTGCTATAAAACGCTTAATTAAAGGCTCAGATTTGCTATTTTTGAACTTCTTCCATTAAATTACTAGGTACAACAAGCGGTTCCAAAGTGGACTATAAAGATTAAGACTTTGAACTAATAGAGTAGTTTAGAACAGACTCACCCCTCCGTGCAATTGTCTAAATTTCATTCATCATCAAAGAGAGAAGAAATGTAAGTGAAATGGATAGCCAAACTGCCAGTGCTGAACTACAGATGTTAACTGGCAGAGAGACAATCCTAAACAGAAAAATGTGGTCCTGGAGCTGTCTAGTTAGTAGTCAAACCCTTTGTCGCTGATTTCCTACATCTTCTTTATTTTTGGATACCACATAAAAGTTTTCCTTTGTGGAGATGTTCAGAAAATCCAATGGAATAGGATGCAAAATTCAGCAACTCAATTAAGAGAACGGAAAAGGGTCAAAAATACCCTTCAAATATTGAAAATGAGTCAAGAATACCCTTCGTTTATTTATTGGGTCAAAAATACCCTTCCATCCACTTTTTTGGGTCAAATATACCCTTATAACTAACAAAAGAATTTTAAATCATAATTAGAAATTCTATTAAATACGTGGCACCTTTCTATTGATTGTAAATTAAATTAAATTTGAATTTAATTAAAATGCCTACCCATGGAGAGTTTACGTGGCGCTATTGGCAATATTTGAAAGACTGTTGGTTTAAAATCATACTCCCTCCGTTTATTATTTTATCCTTACCCCAACAATAAATTAAGTTTTATTTAATAACAAGACGAAAATTTTTTTTAAAAAAAAAATCAATAAAGAAGGTAAAAATAAGATAAAAATAATTAATTTTGTTCTGATTTTATAAAATGACAAATATATTAAAAACATATTTAGAGTAACTTTGACAATTAGTAATATGAGACGAATGAAGTATTATTTAAAAGAATGATAAAATTGTTGTTATCTATTCAGCCAGGAAAATACAATTATACTATTCGAGAACCAAACAGTCACATCACATAAATACATTCACTTTCCATTTGATAGAGAGGCAAGCACTTCACGAAAAAGAAAGTCCTATTTATTTGTTTCTTGCTTGATACATGCAACATATATTTGGTTCAGCGCCTTAATAAAAACTTGTATTATCCTAATTTATTCGAATCGTATTCTCACGTCCTTAGAAAGCAAGGCTCATCGAACGAAATTCAAGATGTGAAATTAACAAGCCTACTAGAACGTCGAATTAATAATTTCTGGTCGAGTGATTTCAATTGGAGATGAAATTGCACTTATATGTTTATTAATTGAACGATATTCAGGATGCGGAACAAACAAGCCTACTAGAAAGTCAAATTAATAATTTTTGATCGATTGATTACAATTGAAGATGAAATTCCATGTATATGTTTATTAATTAAACGCGATTCAAGCTAGAAAAATGATTGAATTTGCTAGTGATTTGACAAAAAGAACATTGAATCATGAGAATTGAATGAGAATATATTAATAGCGCCACACAAACTCTCCATGTGTCGGCATTTTAATTGAATTTAAATTTAATTTAATATTTTAATTAATTTAATTTACAATCAAGAGAAAGGTGTCACGTGTTTAATAGAATTTCTAATTATGGTTTAAAAAAAATTTGTTAGTTATAAGGGTATGTTTGACACAAAAAGGTGGATGTAAAGGTATTTTTGACCCAATAGATAAACGAAGGATATTCTTGACCCATTTTTAATACTTGAAATACGGGTATTTCTAACCCTTTTCCATTAAGAGAATAACGAAGAGAGAATCATAATGAAAGGAATATAGAGAAGTCAAATCATATATCACACAAAATCAACCTTCCTCACAAACCAGGATCTAACCACTTTTGGAGGAAATTATGTCTTCCATAATTAGAAGCTAAACATTCTCAAATGGAATGCCATTCGCTTGAAAGGATACTGAAAATTCAAGATTAACGGAATTTCCTTGATATATTAGCAGAGACCAAGGACGTTTAGTCCCACATAAAGGCTAGTGTTTGTTGGGAGCCATCACTTGTAGATGACCCATCTTGTGCATTTTGTAACATTTCATGGAAATGGAGAGGACTGCTGCTGTTGCTAACATGTGAATCTTGAGGATTGCTATTGAAATCTTGAGCAAATGGGAAATGGCTTAGACCACCATAGTGCAGGCCATGTGACCGGGGACAGGGGATAGAGGCAGGCTGCTGCACCATGTTACTCAGACCAATCTCCCTAGTTACAGCGGGTGCTGATGACAGAAGAGAGAGAGCACGATCAGAATCAACTTCACTTAATCCACTGCAGAAGATCTTTTGTCCGCTGCTAGAAATTCCTGCTGCAGAAGTGGGATGATCAAGAAGTGGCGGGCAGATTGAAGAAGCTTCAGGGAGACTACGACCAATGCCTTGCAAGAACTGGAGTTGGCTTCCTCCTTTATAGCTATGAGCCGAAGAATGAGCGAATGAGTTTTGACTGTCCATGCAATTTATATGTGATTTGTTGTTGTATAACACCATATCGCTGTCCGTTTTGACAACACCAGCCCATGTAGAGCTCACAACTGCGCTTGGAAATATCTGTTGGCTGCTAAATGACAGGAGCTTCGTTCCTACAAGTTGAGGTTTCTTTTGATTATCACATCATCTATCTATCAATATTTATTATAAAAACATGAATAAAAATGTTGCCTGACCAAAATATCCACTAAAAGTTGATTGACTTATTTGCCCGTTTAAGTTATAATAATTTCCTCCATCTCAAAACTTAGTAATGGGTACAAATATAATTTTTCTTAACAACTAAACAATATTTTTGTATTCGGATAAGATTAAGTTGCTCTTTTTCTGACTTCTAAGCCTAATCATTATCAGATAACCAATGTTAATCAAAAATAATTATTTCTTTAAATTTAATAAACGAAAAAGGGCCTAAAATACCCTTCAACTATATAAAATAGTGCAAAAATGTTCTTCATCTACCTATTGAACCTAAAATGCCCTTCCCGTCTACCTATTGGGCTTAAAATGCCCTTCCTGTCTAGCTATTGGGCCTATTTTGCCCTTTTATTTAGGCAAATTATATGAAAAGGTGATCCTTAAAACTTAATTACATAAATAATAATACTTTTTCAATATTACAAAAATATAATATTTTTTTACATATATAGCTATTTAAAAAAATCATAGAACAGATAATTATAATTTCTAATTTAATTTAATAACTAATTATTAATTCATCTTAATTTAAGAGATATATTTTCAATCTTCAAATTAAAAGTGGAAAAGATAATCCCTACTTTTAAATCTCTCTCTCTCTCTCATATTCAAAATTCAAATATTTTTAAATAAACCAAGTATTCCATTATTTGCTCATGTATGTTTCGTTTTGTTTTCATGTATGTTAATCCATCTAGTAATATTTCATTATCGTGTATTTTTAATTTTAATGTAATGGGTTAATCATAATTTTTTATGGATAAATATTTATGGAATAAAAATCATTATGTTGAAAGTACAGATATATTATGTATTTTTATTGTATAAATATAATTTACGTCAAAGTCCAATTATTATTATATTTTTGATATAATTTATGGGATAAATATTCATGGTATATCTCATTATGTCAGAAGTACTTTTTTTGTTAAAAAATTATTTATTATGTATAAATATATATTTCCAGTATTACATGGTATAAACTTTTTATATCTAAAAAATATACCATGTATGTTTATGGTATAAATATACCATGTATTTTTTGTGATATAAATATAATTTGTATAATATATAAATATACCATCAATTTTTATGGTATGATTATACCGTATATTTTGTAAGGCATCATGAAAACAAGCAATAAAAATGAAAAACATAAAGTTTTGATATAGTATATAAAAAATGAACAAACAAAGACTTTCATAAAAATAGACAATAAATAAGAAATATGAAAATTCAATATATAATTATTTTTCTATATATTAGAATCTGTTATAAAAATAAATATTTTATATACTATATCTGATGACCAACTAATACGACTATGTATATGTAATATTTTTTTAAAAATAGCTAATTATATTATTTTTCTTTTTATTTATCAAATCAATTTATAATGATGAAAAAGTGATATTGTGCACTATTTATTTGGTTAATATTAATAAAAATGATAGGGATTTTATGTAGTTTAATAAAGATAAGTTATGGTATTATATAATTTTTTCTTAAATAAAAGGGTAAAATAGCCTCAATAGATAGACGAAAAGGGCATTTTAGGCCCAATAGGTACACAGGAAGGACATTTTACACCCCATAGATAGACGGAGGACATTTTTATACCATTTCACATAGTTGAAGGACATTTTAGGCCCTTTTCCCTTTAATAAATTAGCAAGTTAATGTTTTTTCTTAGCTATTTTCATTTTTGTTTTTTTCCATGAAATTTTGACATCACATGTTTCCTTTCAATAAAAATTAAATATAGTAACTAAGAGATAGTTTTAGTAAGTATCTTGTGGCACTAGTATTACCTTGTGGCTAGCGGTAGTTTATTTTGTCTGTACAAGTTTATATGTATTTATGTTTTGCTGCTATACTGTTATTGGTTCTAAGATGGGGGTCTATCGGAAACAGCCTCTCTACTTCTCCTAAGGTAGTGGTATGGTGTGCGTACACTCTACCCTCCTCAGACCTCGCTAGGTGGGAATACACTGAGTATGTTGTTGTTGTTATAGTAACTGATCAACACAACATAGTATTCTTTTTGGCATTATTTTTCATTTATTAATATTACTTTTTCGTTCTATCTTTCCTATGGGGTATATGGTGATCTCATACTATCTTTTAACCAACATCAAACAATTTTAATGACATAAGTACAATATTAGAGTTGATTTAAACACCTAACTCAATATTAAGTATTAATGCGTTTAATGGAATAAAAATTGAAAACAAAATCGTCAAATAGTCAAATAATCAAAGACACACAGCAAACAGTTCTAACTCACTGATGTTAAAAAAAAAACAATCTGCAAATAAAAAAGTGTGTTGTTCAATTTCAGAACATCATTTAAAACTTTGTGGAGAGTGAGGTCCCAAGTTGGATCCCAAATTGGGGTCACGACCCGACTTAAGGCTGGGAGTTGGGTTGAGATCGAGGTCGGGAGTTGGGAGTCAGGGTCGAGGTTGAGAGTTAGGTCTCAGGTCCAATGTTGGGTCATAGTTAGGCGAGCTGGTAGTCAACTTCGAGAGTCGGGTCCAATATGTACTTTCCAGATTATACCTAAATGCTCTTGTAACAATATTTTCTGCTTTCTAACCAAACACTAGAAGATAAGTAAAAACAATACTTATTTTCCAAACACACCCACAATCTTTATAATAGCTACACGGGTTACACGTGCGAGGCACGAGACATAGACTAGTCTGATTGAACATATAAACATAATAATGGTGGTCAATTCTAAGAATAAGGTGGAAAAGCATTCATATTTCATTTTTTATTTAGAGAAGCATTCTGATTATTAACAAATGACCCTAACCTTGTTGGCCATTCAGTAATCCAGAATTTTTGGCCATAGACTCTGGCTGAGGCTTCCTTCGACGTCTGTTATGTCCATCAAGACGTTTACGACAGCTTCTCTTTCCATCATCAAATTCAACCAATGAATGAAACCTGCAAAAGGATCCTTCAGAACAGATAATGCTTCAACATAAATCAATTTCAATATTAAATTTATTGGGGATGGGACAAATGCAGAAACTTTATAGTCAAAGCTTCAACTATCTAAGCTACTACCGAAACATAAACAAGCAGCGAATCAACACATGACTATCTAGTAACTACTATTCTGAATTGATGATAAAAGAGCATTTCTTCTAGGTATCATCACATCATAAAGGTAAAAATTCAAACTTGTAGAATTGAAAGCAATGCATCAAACTCCTCTACATGCCAGAACTCGTTAAGCTGAGCTTCATGATCTGTTTTAATAGGTTTAATCCTAGCACTAAAAGTTTAGCTCACTATCTCAATACTTTCTATGCCAGTCTAGACCTCTCTAGTTACCATCTTCCAAATTATCTGGTGTATCAAGGATCAAGAACAACGCCACAAATCTAGCTTTGGTAGAAAGAAGAGTGTTATTTTATCCAGTTATCAATAAATGGAGTTACTCTTCTAATTATGTGTCTCCGAGGATTGAACATCTTCATTTGGTCATTTCCCATCCCGTATGAAGAACTCCAACATTTTATTAACATAACGAACCTTGTCACCAACTCTGTTACATAAAATTGTTCAGCAGCTCGGGACTTAAAGTTGATTATTTCACATTAATAGCTAATGTGAGTGAAAAATAATGAGAACCGGCCTTGTTATAATATTGATACCTTTTCTTGTTCAAAGTATATGTGTATCACTCTTTTGAATGCATACTAACTAAGGGAAGAGCAAAATGACACCAGATCATGATAGATAAAGAAAAGGGAAATGTTCTTCCCTTCAAGTTTCACTAGACTTTGTAATGAAGGTGCTCTTCAAAGAATTGAACAACTAGACATTATCATATATACAGCCTTAATGAGGAATATTCCAATTTTAAACTGAACAATTATCTCCAACTTGATGAACATGGAGTAAACATTTTTACTAGCCTGGAAGTTAATTACTTCATGTTAATAATAGATAGCCTTTCATGAATGCCTGATTCCTTACTTGATCCAAGTATATGAGTATCACTCGGCTGAAGGCACATTAGGGTCATTAGGGTCATGAATGCCTGATTCCTTACTTGATCCAAGTATATGAGTATCACTTGTCTGAATGCATTAGGTTCTAAGATGAAAGCAAAATGACAGGAGATTGTCATACTATGCTTTACTAGTAGATGAAAATCATGGGGAAATTAAAAAAAGACCATTTCAATTAAAGCATTAAATAACAGTATTGCCTGCTGCATTGCTGACAGAAGCGTTGGTCTCGACCACCAATAGTAACTTTAGCAGTCTTTGAATGAACCTCACAAACTTTATGCCGGCGGTGATACTCTCTGCATCGACTGAGGTCTGCATTACACCCATCAACCAAGCAATGAGTTATATTGCCTGGTGCCTTCGCCCTCTTTGATGACGATTCCATCACACAATTTTCATACAATTGAAGCCTGACGCAATTTTCATACAAATTATTTATCCAATTTAGCTTTGTCCGCTCCAAGATCTTATTCCCAGCTTTCCCTCTAAATCACCTCCTTTTGATGCTCATCCACCTATTACAAGATTTAGAACACATCAAATCCTGTAAAACAAAACTGAAAAGACCCAACCAACCATGACTCAGTTTTACAGAAGGGACGACTGTACAACCTTAAAATGAATTGTAATATTTCATCCAAGAAGTTGAGAAAACAAAGTACTGCTAAATCATTTTTAATTAATACTGATGAACAAAAGAAGAAAATAACAAAGGTGCAAAAAGGAACATGCAGGTAACATTCTCAACAACAATACGTGTCAATATAGGGATCAAAAGAATCTTAAAAAGAAAATCAGTTATAAATCAAGCCACACCCTTAAACACAATAATGCGGTCACAGATGTTTTCAACTTTTTTCATATATTAAAAATAATATAATTTATCCACTGTCGGCTGGAGTCTAATGATTGAATAGTCTTCCAAATTTCAACTATCTCAACTGCTGGACCAACCAAAATCCAAAAAGGGGAAAGAAAATTGCCAAGCTCTCTAGAATAAATTGAAATATACAATGAAAAGCAAAATCCAATAATTTAATAGGCCAAATGCTAAAGTAATCTAACTAATTAAACTCAAGTTTTAACTACTGAAAATCACGAAACAAGTGTAAATTATAGGACCCAAATTAAACTAGACTCAAGTTTTAACTACTGAAAATCAAGAAACAAGTGAAAATTATAGGACCCAAATTAAACTAGATTTAGTTAGAAGAAGATCAAGTTTGTCAAAAGGAACACTTTTAGGGGGAAAAAGATACTTAACAGTAATAAGTTTCAAAATATGCAAAACACAGTATTGATTCTTGAGTTCTTCACACAGACAAAAAAAAAAGATAAAAGAAAAAAGGGTGACAGTTTCCTTTGTTTTTTTTGTCTGCAATTCTAGTTTGATTGCTACTAGTATAGTAGGAAGCAGAAAATGTGCCCCTTATCATAAATACTAAGAGAAGGTCTAAATTCTAGAGAAAGAAAAGAAAACGACTCTGTTGGTTTTGGAGTAGTTAAAAAATGAAACCAAGATAAGGACTAGTCTTTTGCAGCAAGAACCAAAAGACCCATTCTTTCTTAAATGAAGTTGCAGAGAGAAAAGTGTAAAGGAAGAAGACTGACTTGGTGTTTACAGCCATTCATTCACTGACAAGGACTCCATCACAGACCAGTAGAGTGGCAACTGACAAAACATATGTAAAAATAGCGGTTGGATGATGGGTTAAAATGGGACTTACTAGCATAGGGTAGGGATAAAATTATTTAATACCCCTAAATAATTCAACTATCCTTTTGGCCTTGATAATTAAAGAGCAGGGAAACAAGGAATTGAAGTTCTCTGTGAGAGTGGGGAAGGGAGTAAAGCTTTGCATCGCTTTTTAGGTTAATAGCCAATAGGCATAGCCTTACTATAAGTGTTCTCTGTAAAATATAATTAAGTCAAAGATGAAACAAAGACCCACAAACGAGTGGCTAGGAAAGAGACAAGGAGGCTTGTAGCTTTCAACTTTTATGGCTAGTCTATTGTCTCTGTTTTGTGCGTGTGATAATTGAGTGAGAGATAGAGAGCGAAAAAGAAAGAAGAGATAAATTTGAAGAAACAAAGTATTCCTGTTTTAAAAAAATGACTTATTTTGACTTAATATAAAATTTAAAAAAATAAAAATAACTTTTAAATTTGAGACCTTAAATTAAAATTATGTTAAATATAGTAAAATATTCTTTAATCTCATGATCATAAACATATCATGTGAAAAATTGAAATTAAAGTATTGCTAAAAAAGAAAAGGATCATTCTTTTTTAAATGGACTAAAAAAGAAAGTAGTTCATTCTTTTTTAAATGGAGGAAGTAGGGATGACAATGGGGCGGTGCGAGTTTAAAGTTATGCGGTGCAGGTGCGGGGCAGGTTAAAGTAATTTTTTTATTAAATGGTGCGGTGTAGTATGGGTTGTAGGTATATGCGGGTTTAAATTAAAAAAAAAACTAAAAATTAGTATTGTTTTCGTAAATATACCTAAAATTATATGTATTCTTTACTTAAAATTTTGTGATACTTAAAAAGACATGTATAAACTACAAATAAATAATTTTATAGTACCTTTTTTAATATCTCTATTCATTTTAATAAAAATATGATATTTGATCATTACTTGTACACGTTATACTTTTTGACAATTTTTTTAGTGAAAAGTGATATAATAGAAATTAGTTATTATTTCTTAGTTGCAGATTTGAAAATATAATGATTTTCAATGGATTTACAAAAAAAAAATTTAAAATAGAGTGGTGCGGTGCAGTTATGCGCAGGTATGAATGTGGGGCGGATTTGTGCGGGTTTAAAAGTGATGCGGTGTGGTTTTAAAACTTGCGGGTTTAGAAAAAACCCGCATCGCACCATTGCTATCCTTAGGAGGGAGTAAGAAAAAGGTTGGTTTTTTCAGTTCCCAAGTCTATGTCTGTTGTCTCTCCCATACAAAAGTTTAGTTGGGAGAGTTGGAAAAAAAGACATTCTTAAAATTGGAAAAAGAAAGCGTCCAAGATCATATGTCCAAAAAAGTTTAAAGAATGTATATAGATATTGTTACTCCTTAACCCCTAAGCTTAATTAAGCACTAATTTCCTCTAAAGAATCCTAATTTTCACTTCAAAACTTAATTAAAATGATTAATTATAAAAAGAATACCTAGATAATCGTGATCATGCTTGCCAACAATTAATACATTGAACATTTTAATAATTGACCTTTATTTA
Organism: Capsicum annuum; assembly: GCF_002878395.1. Lineage (NCBI taxonomy): Eukaryota > Viridiplantae > Streptophyta > Magnoliopsida > Solanales > Solanaceae > Capsicum > Capsicum annuum. The sequence continues at coordinate 71,586,446 of NC_061121.1, forward strand.
ACTAATGTACAAGTTAATTTGCAGTTGATTATCCTTCACTAAACATCATGAACATCAATAGCAACTCTATCAATTATCATTTTTTTTTACAAAAATGAGTATGCAAAGCAGGCACGCAAGTTCTAGCTCATCGAGGGAACTAGAAAAAAGAACACGTGAGACTAAAGACACAGAGGATTTAAGAAATGTAGTGGTGGAATTTTTTGGATTGCCTGACGATGATAGTCTTCTCAATGGAGACGAAAATGCATCTGCAGAAAATATTTTTGCTGATAATCATGAATTCATGCATGATCCTAAATAAGGCCTAGTTAAAGGTATAAAATTTTCTAGTTTGGAAGAAGTGTTTGTTTTCTACCAGGAATATGCTAAACATGGTGGTTTTAGCATTATAAGAAGATTAATTACGAAATTAAAAGATTCAAATTCTCCAATGTATGCTCTATTTAGGTGTGATAAAGGTGGTGGGAAAACAAAAAAGTATAAGACGTCTAAGAGGTCGTTATGCCCTGCCAGAAGTAATTGCTCAGTAGGATCCGATGGAACATGTCATGTAAGTAAAGTAGAAGCATATCACTCACACGAGTTGGATCCCAATGCATCCAGACTTATGGCTGGTCATAAGAGTGTGTTCGGCAGTTTGAAAAGGTCACTGGAAGCTCATGATATAGCTGGTGTTAGAATATAAAAAAATATTATAACACACCAAGCTCTAGCCGGTGGGCCCGAGAATTTAGGTTGTATGCCGAATGATTGTAGGAATTACATACACAATGCAAAGAGATTAAGCATGGATCAAGATGATGTTGAGTGTGTAAGAAAATTCTTTATTGAAATACAACTCAAGGACAATGATTTTTTTTATGCCTTCGACCTAGATGGTCTTGGTCGACCTAGTGAATCTGAAGAAGATGGAAAGCATGAAAATATTTCCATGCTGGCAGTGAAGGATGAGAAGTTACTTTTGATTCCTTGTTTGCTCTCATGGCAAACACTGCAGATGAAGAAGAAAGTGAGGTAACTCTTTCTGAAATTACAAAAAACTTGGAAAACTACTCTGCTAAAAAGATAAAAAGTGTTACTAATGTGTTGACTGATTCTATGTGTGAACTAACTGCTGACAAAAAGGCTTTAGAAGAAAAGGTAGAGAATCATGAGGTTGAATTAATTACTTTAACTCTCCCTATAGCTGAAATTAAGGAACAGGTTACTAAGTTAAAATCTGAAAATTTGAGTCTAGTGAGTCAACTGGAGAAAGTGATTGATACTACTGATAAAGGAAAAAAATGCTTTAGAAGAGAAAGTAGAGAATTAGGAGCTTTAATTAATTGCTTTAACTCTTTAGATATCTGACACTGAGGAACAAGTTGATAAGTTGAAATCTGAAAATCTGAGTTTGGTGAGCCAATGAAAGAAAGTAAATGATATTGATGACAAAGGGAAAAAAAACTTCAAGGCTTCAGATTGAGCTTGAAGAAAAACTGAGGGATTTTAAAAGCAACACATAACTGCACTCCATAAGAATGAAGAGTTAGAAAGCGACCTGGTCCGCTTAAGAGAAGAACTCAACAAATCTCTACTATGGACCACATCCTCACAGATCCTTTCTAACTTAACTGGTCAAGGTGTCAATAATAGCAAAAGTCTTGGATATCAGTATAAAAACCAATCACTTGGGTCTCAAAGTAAGGTTGCTCATGATGTGAGAAATAAGGTCCATAAACCTTTATGCACTTACTGTGGAAGAGATGGTCACATAAAAAAAAATTATCAAAGTTGGATGAAAGCTAAAATAAACAGTGTTGGATATATCCAGTAGGAGGATACCTATCTTGAGGGTTCCAAACCTTTAAAGAATATGAAGAAGCTCTCATTACCTGGGCCAAGAAAGATTTAATCATATACTTGTCTTTTTACTGGGAACTCAAACTTAAATGGGTTCCCGAATCTAACAAATAACTTTGTTTGTAAGTGGGAGAAAGAGATTGTCAGAACTATTGTATTGATAATGAATGTTCAAAATATATGACTGGAAAGTCTGAATGTATTCTCTCTCTTAAGACACTTCAAAATAGAGGTGTCTTATTTGGAAAAGGTAATAAGGTTAAATTCTCATCTGATGGAATCACTTTATCAAGCTTGAAGTCTGGGAAAGTTATACTCAAAAGCCAAGAGGATAGAAAATATATATGCGGAAGATTTAGAGTCTGCGGCTAATTGGGAATTAACTTGATTAAATGTTTAAGGGGAAGATGCTGATTTATGGCACAAAAGGTTGGGACATGTAAGTTCCTCTTTTCTGAACAAGTTAATTCCAAAGGGACCTGATCCTTGGCATGCCAAACCTGAAATTTTAAGACAACAAGGTTTATAATGTCTGTTAAGGGCAAACAAACCAGGTCTTCCTTTAAGTTGAAGAAGAAGGTTCACTAACATAGTGTTCTTAAGAACAAAGGATGAAACCTATGAGGTTATGGTCACTTTCTCTAAGTAACTTCAAATGATGAGAAATAATAAGATTGTTAAATTTAGATCTGATCGTGAAAGAGATTTTGATAACTCTGTGTGCTGAAGAGAATTTGCATGTGGTCCTTAATAAGTTAGGAAAGCTGATGAATCTTGGTGATGGTGAAGATTCTGACATTAAGAACTCATTCTTGTTCAAAGGGATGATATTACTGAAGATGATGGCCAAGAACTAATTAATGCAAATGAGAATGATGAAAGTGATGGTGATCCAAGATCTCAATCACAAACCCCAACTCTAGTAGAAGAACAAAAAGAAGGATCTAGTCAAAATTCACAGGGACCTGGTCCCAATGGAACACATCTCAGAAGGTCAAACTGGAGGCACAAATCTTCCCAAACCCTTGACATTCAACTTCACCTTTGGAGATTGAATTCTAAACAAGAGCTTAAGTCAGAAATTTATTGGCTTTCTCAGCATTCTTGTCCCAAAGTGAGCCCAAAAATATGAAAAAAATTCTAAAAAATACCGACCGACTCAATAAAATACAGAAGCAGCCTTGGCAAATTGAAAGATGTTAAGTCTAGAACCTGGTCCCCAAAACCATAGTCAGAACAAATTTTTGGAATAAAGTGATGTACTAAATTAAATAAGTTGAGTTTAGAATTGATCAAATTAACTGACCTACTAGACGAATCAATTTTTCTGTCGAATTAGCTATGATCAGGATGCAGATATCCTTGGTAACGTAGGTGCATATTGATCTAACTTAGTACCATACGTTTGTAGGTATACACTCATAGGAACAACTTTGGAAGAGGACAGATGTGACTTGCACAAATTTGAGTGTTCTCTCAAGAAAGAGAGGGACCTGATCCCATCTCTCAGGTTAGTACCAAATAAGTGTACTTTGATAATCATAAATTTATATCTAAAAAGCCACATGTCTTCTCTTATTTGAGCAAAATCTATCATTTCAAAGTAATTTGAAGAGTCGCACCTATAAAATTCAGATGATTCATTTCGAAAAGGCCCTTTTTAATGACAACGGTCACCTCATTCATATTACTGAACCAAATTTATCTCTTTTTATTCTCTTTCAAAATCAACCCAAATCATCTTCTTCAATTATATGAATTAAACTTATCCTATTCTCTCTCAAAAAAATTTCAAAATGGCAAATATATTGACTTTCTCAATCCCCGTTAAAGATTCTAAAGTCGATAAAGCTTTAAAAAATTAATTAGAACAATCTAAAATCAAACTTTCTAATCCTTTAACACCTAAAACAATAGAAGACATCTCCTTAAGTCCTCAACAAGATCCTGTGTCAACTTTACCAAAATTCTAAAACCCCTAACTGAGTTTGTCCTCGTCGAAATTCCTTAACCATCAAAATTTCCGCTGAGTCAACCTTGGTAGAGGATTTAAATCAAGGTATCATCTCACTAATTGAATAAGAAATCTCTCAATTCAAAATTCCTTATTCCTTAGAAGAACTAAATCCCCATTTCTTCTGAAGAACCAAAAAATATAGAACCCTCAAAAAACCTACAAGTACCTGATTTCTCTATTCTCTCTGAGTCAAACCCCATTTTTGTGCAACTGTGTGATGAAGAAATACCAGTGGAGAGGTCTAATATTCCCAGCAGTGAAAATTGGGTAGCTGAAAATTTATTATTTCTTACATATGATCCCAAGGAAAGCTCAGTTAGTACTGAAGAGCAAATAATTGATAAAAATGATGATGTGCCTAAGAATGGAGAAGTTGTTCTACCACCAAATGAGTAAGATAATGAGGATGAGGATTAACCACACCTGAGGCATTTTATGAAGAAACAAAGGGGACCCAATGGGAAAAAAAAGGTTATTGATTCTGGTGTAAAAGTTGCTAGATCCCATTCTAATAGGAGATCGGAAAAGAAGTTGTTAGCTGATGCTATGAAGGCTAGCAAGTCTTCTACTACTAAGAGAAGAAGACTCAAGAAAGTTGTTGTAGTGGAGGAGGAGAATGTTGAAGTTGTAAAGGTTATAGAGGATGAGAAAATTGACCCTTATGTAACTACGTCAAATGAGAAAAAAAGACAAAAAATTCATGTCTCAGGAAGGACCAGGTCCTCTAGCTCAAAGTTTGGTAGTCCTGCAGGAAGCAAAAAGAAACATATTGCTGTGAAAAAAAAAGTCTCCGAGGGAACTGGTCCCAAGAAGAGAAAAGTTGTTGAAATCGAATTAAGAGGTGACTCCAAAAGAAGAATAAAAGAGAAAGAAAAGAAGAATAGTTCTAGAGAGCAAAGGAATAAAATTATAAAAACTCCAAAAGTATTGTCTAAGAGAGTGTTTGATCCCAGGATTTATGAAAACCCTAACATCGTTGAGTTGGTGGAATATGTCAAACACCAGGGATGGCCATACCTCCTTTAGGGACCAGCTCTGTGGTTTTTGAAAATGAAGTTAGAGAGTTTTGTTATATACTGGATTTCTTATACGATGGGTTAAGTTTGGCTACACAAGTACAAGGAAAGAAAATAAAACTGGTTGAAGAGGCATTGGGAAAAATTCTGGATGCGCCTATAGTGGGTATGAGGGCTATTGGGAAATAATAACCCTCAACTGAGTTCATGATTGAAGCCTCAAGTGAGTTCCAGTTAGTGTTTGAATTTGTGAACAAGGTTCTTTTGCCTAGGTTAGAGAAAAGAACGATTGCTTCTACTGTCTATCTATTCTAATAGAGTGTTAGAGAAAATTTGAGCTAATAAGTTTGCTTGCTCTTATGATAGTGCACATGAATAAGGTGATCCATGAGAAGGAAGAAACACATGGGATTCCTTATGGGTACTTTCTATACATGATATTTGATCAATTTAGAGTGGTTGGGACTAAAGGAACTCCTGGAATAGTCATACAAAAGTTTAGTCTGACAACAGTTGTAGAAAATAAACATATAGAAAGAAAAGTAGGAACTGTGTCCGAAATGTCAGAACTTTTAGTTGCTCAGGAAAATTTAAGCAAAGAAATAGAGGAGATGGAGATTAAGTTGGCTGCTAAAGATACTGAGATAGTGAACTTGAAGATGCAAAATCAGAAGTTATCCTCAGAGGGACCTGGGGCCAGTGAGGAACTTATAGAAAAAATGCAAAGCTCCAGGGAAAGGTTGCAGAACTTACTGGTGAGGTTCAAGTCTAAATGCAGAAGTGAAGACCCTCACTAGACAGTCGTTGGATACTCATGCTGCTGAGATTGCCATAATAGAGTTATTGCTCAAATCCTTCTCCCCTAAGCCTCCCTCTACCTGAGTCTTATCATCCCTATGTCAGTTTGTTATACCTTTGTTGGTTTCTAATCCTTATTTCTATTGTGGCTTTTGAAGATAGTTGTTTTGGTATGGCTGTACTGGTGTTGATGTTACTTAACAATGAATGAATCCTCAATTTGTATATCTCATCTATTTCTTCTATTAAGTTGTTCTTCATGTTAGTGTTGCCCTAGTGGCTATGAGTTAAGTAACACGTGCTTTCTTTACTCTTGGTTTACTGTTATTACTTTTCAATGATGCCAAAGGAGGGAACACTGAATGCATATGGTAGGGACCATGTGTGTTTGTATGTGGTAGAACAGGTGTATGTATTGTATATGTTAGGGACTAAGTACCAGATGTTGAAATGCAGATGTGTTGAAAAGCCTATTGACAGGGAGAAGAATGATTGTGAAGCATGAAGGCAGATTGATAGGGGAAGTATTGTGATAGGTGGAATAACGAACTGAATGAAAATTGAATGCAAGTATATTGACAAGGGGAACATTGAAACATAGTGAATGAGTTGAGTTTTTGATTTAAATTAACAACAAAGGACTAGGCCCCTAAATTGCATGATATATTGATAGGGGAAAGTAAGGTGCATAGTGATAGGGGAACATTCATTGACAGTAGTGGTGATCACACTGATTAAATATGAGGAATGAACATTGATGCTCAAAGTTTGTGGTTGGTTTGTCATTATCAAAAAGGGGGAAAATTGCTATATCTTATTTTAATAATGATCAGCTGACAACAAGGGACTAGGTCCCTGGGTCTTCGAATTAATGTATCTTGTCTTGATGGTGAGTAGCTGAAAACAAGGGACCAGGTCCTTAGGTCTTCATGAATCTAGTACAACTATTACTATCGTACACAGTTTTGTTTTCTAGTTTAAGAAACTACCCAGGTAAGCTTGTACCTTTCAGGATACCTGGCCCAATCTGATTTCTACCCTAATTATTATTCCACTATAAAGGGAAAAGAATTCTTCCCAATTGGTGAGTTTTTGCAAGATCAGAAAATAGAAGGGAGAGCAAAAGACAAAAACTCAACTTTGTAATATTGCTCAAGTTCTTAATTTCTTTATGTACTGAAAGAGTGAGTGTTATTGAGTCGAGTCATGGTTTGTAATTGAATTACTCGTGTTATACGAGTAATGCCTTGTTTGTGTTCTTGAGGTGATTAGGTAGAGTTACCCGAGTTTAATACTAGTTAGAGTTAATCAGTATTGAGGTGTGTTCTTGGCAGAGCTGTCAAGCTAGGTTTGTATAAAGTTATTGCAAACTGGTGGAGCCTAGAGTTAGGTTCATTGGAGTTTGTAATAAAGATTTTGATTATTGTGGATTGTTAAGTGATTCTAAGGGCAAGTCGCTGTTTTTTCTCCCTTGAGCAAGGAGGCTTCCATGTTCAATCACTTTGTTCTTTACTTTCCTACAAGGTTTTAGTTTCTCAGTGCTTTACTGTTTTATTGCCTGTGTTTGACTCTAAGGGACATAGTCCCTCATAGTGTGGGTTGAGGGACAATTTCACAACTCAAGGCCATTTACACAAGTGGGTTGTGGGAACATAGTTATTCCAAACAAACTCCAATTTCAAAGCATCAAATTTAGGTAAAATCATGAACCCTTATTTTATTCACCATACCTATGCACCCGTCATGTTCAATACCATTAATAAAGCATAAACAATGCATAATAAATCATGGCAAACAATTTAAGGACCACTCATTCTAAAACCCTCAACCATGTTGCAACCCACATTCTAAACCAACCAATTAAACCATTTAAATACATGTTTTCACATAATAGGAGTTGGTAAAGAGTAACATGCCTGGATCACCAAGATTTATGGAGAGAAATCAACCCTTGATCCCGTGGATGACCTACATCTTGGAAACCCTAAGTATCTTCACCTTGGGGATTTTTGAGAGAAGAAAGTGTGTTTTGATTGAATTATGAATGAGAAATAACCCGCTTGAGTGCTTTATGGACGTGGGGTTTTAATTGGGTAAGAAGGGAATTGTCCAAAGTTCCCTCAAATTAAAAGCAAAAAATTTTTTTGCTAGTCATTACGAGTCACGTGGCGACTCATTGAGACACCTTACAATTTATTACCATAAGTCGTAGTCCCACTCGTAACCCCCTAGTCGTCATAGAAAAACTCCAGAAAAATCTACTAGCCAGGCTACGATTCGATCCATAAGACCCGTCAAGACTCCCTATGACTCGTAAGGGGAGTCGTAGTTTGGGCAGTGAGGATAAAATTTCAAAAATTCATAAGGACCAGGATTTCGGTGTGTCACACATCATTCATCCTCGAGTGATTGGACAAGACATTTATTAACATGATTTGACTCCTAACACAACCACACTTACCTTTAACAAAGATAGAAAACAAAGATGGTAAGGAATACACATACTTCACGCATGATTTTCCGAAGAAAGAAAAAAGATGGGTACTTGGACTTCATGTCCTTCTCGGCTTCCCAAGTAGCTTCTTCACGCTTTTGGTTCCTCCATAGAACCTTTACCAAATCCAGGTCCTTTGCCGTCCTTTGCTCGCAACATGCAAACTTACCGATAACAAATATCAATCTTGACTTCCTCATATGACAAGGAACCCAAGACACCCACACTCTCCAAAGGAACAACCAAGGAAGGATCACCTACTCACTTCTTCAACATCAAAACACGGAAGACCGGATGAATAGAACTTAAACTAGAAGGCAATTCCAACTTATAGCCATATTGCCTACTCACCTTAAAATACGGTATGGACCAATATAATGGGGACTGAGCTTTCTGTTCCTTCCAAGACGCATCGCTTTCTTCATGGGAGACACCTTCAATAACACCAAATCATCTACATCAAACTCCAAGTCCCTTCGCCTTATATCCACATAGGACTTTTGGCGACTTTGGGCCGTCTTAAGCCTATCCCGAATCACCTTCACCTTCTCCATAGCTTGGTGAACCAAGTATGGACCGTACAACTTATTATCACCTACCTCGAACCACCCAATAAGGGACTTACACCTTCTACCATATAAAGCCTTGAATGGAGCCATCTCAATGCTCTAGTGATAGCTATTGTTGTATGAAAACTCAATAAGAGGCAAGTGGTCAACCCAACTACTACCAAAATTGATCACATAAGTCCTTAGTATATCTTCTAAAGTCTAAATCATTTGTTTCGCTTGTCCATCCATCTGCGGGTGGAAAGCAGTGCTAAGGTTTACCTTAGTCCCCAAACCTCGTTGAAAGAAACGATAAAAGTGTGAAGAGAACTGAGTATCTCGATCAGATATGATGGAAACTTGAGCATCATCCAACTTTACGATCTCCTCAATGAAAAGCTTAGCATAATTCTCCCCTGAATAGTTAGTCCTCACTGGCAAGAAGTGAGTGAACTTGATCATCCTATCCACGATGACCCAAATAGAATGAAATTAATGATGAGACCTCAGAAGACCAGTAATGAAATCCATATTAATCACTTCCCATTTCCACACAGGCAATTCAATCTCTTGAGTTACCAGGACTCAAGTGATCTACCTTTACTTGCTGACAAACGAGAGACTTAGCCATAAAATTGGACATTCCCTTTTCAAGTTATTCCACCAATAAATTTCTCTTAAGTCATGATACATCTTCGTAGAACAAGGATAAATAGTGTACCTTGACTTATGAGCTCCAGCCAAAATCCTCTCTCGCAGCCCATCGACATCTAAGACACATAACTTGCCTTGGTAACTCAAGATAGCATCACCACCAATCTCAGAAGTCATCACCTTCTTGTGACCCACATTAATATTGATCTGTATCAAGATAGGGTTCAAGACCTATTTTTCCTTTACCTTTGCACCAAGAGATGACTTCGCCACCTCTTTCACAACCACACCACTATCCCCAGAGTCTAAGAGATGAATTTCAAGGTTAGCCAAACGGTGAATATCCTTCACAAAACCTTAATTCTCCTCATGAAAATGAGACAAGATTTCTATGGACAACCTGCTAAGAGCATCAACAACCACGTTAGCTTTACCTAGATGATAATGAAGACTCTTGTCATAGTCTTTGAGTAACTCACGCTATCTCTTCTGCCTGAGGTTCAACTCTTTCTGAGTGAACACTTACTGCAAATTCTTATAGTCCCGATAAGATATCAACATGCACTACATACAAATAGTGATGCCAAATCTTCAAAGCAAAGATCACAGCTAACAATTCCAAATCATACATCAGATAATTCTTCTCATGCACCTTCAACTGCCTAGAAGCATATGCAACAACCTTACCATGATGCATCAACACACAACCTAGTCCCGCCTGAGACATATCACAATAAACAACAAAACCTTTGGTACCCTCAAGTAGAGTCAAAATTAGAGCCGAAGATAACTTATCTTTCAAATTCTTGAAACTATCCTCACAAACATCTGACCTCAAGAACTTCACATTCTTCTGAGTCAACTTAGTCAATGGGGCAGCAATAAAAAAGAAGCTTTCCACAAACCTTCTTTAATAACCGCCCGAACCCAAGAAGCTCCGAATATTAATTGGTGTCATGGATCTAGGCCACTACTTAACCACCATAACTTTATATGGATCCATCATGATCCCTTCACTAGAAACAACATAACATAATAGGTCACCGCGTTCAACCAGAACTCATACTTTAAGAACTTTGCATACAATCGCTGATCTTTCAAGGTTTTTAAAATAAGGCGAAGGTGATCGACATGATCTGCCCACTCTTAGAATTTACCAAAATATCATCAATAAACACCATTACGAAAAAATCCAAAAACTAACAAAAAACCTAGTTCATAAGATCCATAAATACCATTGGGGCATTAGTCAAACCAAAGGACATCACCAAAAACTCAAAATGGCCATATCGGGTACAGAAAGTAGTCTTAGGGGATATCCACTTCTCTAATCTTAATTGATGTTAACCCGATCAAAGATCAATCTTGGAAAAGTACTTAGCACCCTGAAGTTGATTGAAGAGATCATCAATTCTAGGAAGCAGATACTTATTCTTCACAGTCACCTTATTCAATTGACGGTAATCTATACACATACGAAGGGACCCATCCTTCTTATGCAAGAAGAGAACTGGAGCACTCTAAGGAGAAACACTAGGGTGGATAAAAACCTTATCTCGAAGATTTTTCAGCTGTTTCTTAAGTTTTTTCAACTCAGTCGAAGCCATTCTGTAAAGAGGGATAAAGATAGGAAGAGTGTCCGTAAGAAGATCAATCCAAAAATCAATTTCCTTATCGGAAGGAACACCAGGAAGATCATTAAAAAATACCTCGAGAAAGTCGCAGACCACCAGGATCAATTGTAAAAAAGAACCTTCAGACCTAGAATCCTTTATATGCACTAAATGGTAGAGGTACCCCTTGGAAATTAATTTTCGGACTCTAAGATAAGAAATGAACCTTACCTTGGGTACTAGGGAACTACCTTTCCATTCAAGCACCGACTCATGTGGGAATTAGAAACTGACCTTTTGGGTCTAACAATCAAAAGACGCATAGAACGAGTGCAGCTAATACATCCCCAAAATCACATTAAAATCTAATATGTCCAACTCTATCAGATCCACCAAGGTCTGCCATCATAAATAGACACCACACAACCCCTATAGACTCTCTTAGCTACAATAGAGTCACCAACTAGGGTAGACACAAAGAAAGAATTCAGAATACACTCAGGAGCAAAACTAAAATATATAGCCACATAAGGAGTCACTTAAGAGAGGGTAGACCTGAGATCAAGTAGACAATATACATCATGAGAGAAGAGTTTTAACGTACCAGTAACAACATCGGGGAACACCTCAAAATCTTGACGGGTAGCAAGAGCTTAAAGGAAATTTTGACCAGGGCCGAAACTAGAAGTGGCACCCTTTGGTGTAAAGGTTAAAGAAGTAGTAACAAGAACCTTATTTGCTCTATAAGAAACCCTAGAAGGACAATCCTGCTGTATGTGACTAATCTGCCCATAACTAAGACACTGATTTCTCCCCAGGTCACAAACCCCATGATGCACCTGACTACAAAAATGACAAAGGGGATAAGATGAGCTGACTGGGCCCCATTGGTCTGTGAATTGGCACCTTGTGACTTATATCCACTGTTGTTCTGAAAATGGCAGTCCCTGGGCAACTTAGGATAAAGAGCACTAGCCATAGAATAAAAACCAAAATTCTCCCACTTCTTTCTTATACCACTGCTTGTCATTCTTTCCACTATTCTGCTAGCCTCAACCATGCTTAGAAAATTGGGATCTCTTATTTTGCCTCGTTCCTCTATTGGCTTATTTCTTCTTCTCATCTTTGACCTATTACATATACACCACAAGCCTAGAGATTCCCATGTCACAATTTAATAGGGGAGCCTTGCATTCCAACACCAAATTAAGAGATAACCCAAAAACAAATTTCCTCAACTGAGCCCTCATTGAAGATACCAACTTAGGAGAATAATGGGACAATAGATAAAACTTCAAGGTATACTCTTTTACAGTCATCTTGCCTTACTTCAAATTTACAAACTCCTCAGCCTTCGCCTCCCTCAACACCTGAGGAAAGAAATGATCAAAAAAAGCACCCGAGAAGTCCTCCCATAATGCCTACTCAGCATCCTCACCCCTAGTCTGATCCCATTCCTTATACCACTAATACACATATCCTCAGCTGGTATACAACGAATTCCACACCTACAAAATTAGAAGCATGCATCATACGAAGAATTTTTTCCATCTCATCTATGAACCCCTAAGGTTCTTACTCAACCTTAGAGCCAGTATAGGTCGGAGGATTCAGCCTCATAAACTGGCCAACTCTAGTAACCTTAGAAGAACTCACAGCAACACCAACAGGACTCGACTGATGTGTTTGAGATGTCACCACTTGGGTCAACAAATGAATAAAATGACAAAACTCAGCATTAGTAATATCTTATGGAGGTGACCAACAAGGAGTGTTACCAGTGAAAGAAGGATCAGTATAGACTGATGGAACTCCACTAGGGAAATTAAAAGTAGCGACCTTAGACAGGGTCTGAAACCCTTGAGTAGGATCTTCGTCCATATTATCCTCAAGCAGGACAAAAGAGTTTCCACGAGCATCAGATCTTCTGGAAGGCATGATCTGAAAAGCAAACAAATGGGAAGAGGATATTTCAATATCCTAGACTCTAATGCTTGAAAGTAGATCATAAAAAAGCGAAACATTCCTAAATGCCACGTAGCCTCTTCCTTATAAGTGTGGCTCTCTACACACCCATAAAATATACTCTACTTTACACGACTTTATGGATACCCAATAACACCAAACCTATGATACCAACTTTTTCACAACCCAAACATGGCTTGGCTGTGACAGGTATCTCAAGTCCATTGTGGATAGGATACCACCCTTTTTTCCGAGTTAAGCCAAAACCTAATACCCTATTAATAGCTGAATTTCGAACATATAACATGATAAAATAGATAACTCAAAGTCTATAAAATATCATCTAATAATACCCAACCACAGCAAATCCAAAAAACCTCTAAACAATACCAAAAACATATCCAAGTCGGGACATGCCCCCGACCCTGACAATGATAATGACAATGTTGATGATAATTTTAAATCTCAATTCTAGTTTATGAATGGAAACTGATGAAATATCCAAGTCTTTTATAGAATGTAAGCGAACCACTTCACCCCCAACGATAGATAAATTGAGTCGATCCACCTAACTTTGTGTAGAAAAATAGAAGTATCTCTGGTGCCTGGATCCTGTGGGGATATAGCATTCAAAGATAGTTAGTGGGTTAAGAACTAGCATGTAACTCAGGGATAGAGGGGTAAAATAATGCCAACTCAAATACAATTCAAAACCATGCAAACATCATCATATACATATATAAGTAATATGCTGGGGGTAGGAAATAAGGCTTATCATGTTCTTCAAAATCATTAACCTGGACTGTATAGTATAACCGTCTTTACAAGACACTCATAAACTATATGTGCCTAGCTCTTCCCTAGCTGGGAGGGACCTAGTGCGTGTGGCTGCATGAGCCAAAGAATAATCACATCTATTATATGCACTGTGGGGGACTCGAACCTCTTTGCATATACCAAGAGTGACTTAAGCACTCCGTCAATAACATGGGGGACTCAAACCTACCAATCATATAATAAGGATGACTCAAACCTCCTAGTCATTTAGACCTCCGAGTCGGCAACTGCGGTTTTCAGTATTGGTCCCTTGAGACCTCCACTTTCAAGGCATAAATACACAACCCCTATTAAATCCAACTTAAAAACAAGTTTCACACAAACCATTTATTTACGAAAGAACCAACACTTAAGGCTCACCATGAGTAGTGTCATACCCTTACACTTTTAAGTTTATCTCTATGCCATAAAAAACACATTAACTTAAGGGAATGCCTCGACCCCCCTTTGTTCATTAAATCAATTCATAGACAACAAGGCCTTCAAAATCTATGTTCATTGGTTTACCATTTATGCAATTCATTATCATAGGTAAGTAAGTCAAACCAGTGACAATTTCATAACTCAAGGCCATATGCACGAGTGGGTTGAGGAAACATAATTATTCAAAGAAAACTCCAATTTCAAAGCATCAAATTTGGGGAAAATCATGAACCCTTAGTTTATTCACCATCCATATGTACCCTTCATGTTCAATACAATTAATAAAGCATAAACAATGCATAATAAGTCCTAGGAAAATAATTTAAGGACTAATCATTCCAAAACTTTCAACCATTTTGAAACTCACATTCAAAACGATCCAATTAAACCATTTAAATACATGTTTTTCACATAATAGGAGTTGGTGAAGAGTAACATGCCTGAAACACCAAGATTTATGGAGAGAAATCCACCCTTGAGCCCTTGGATGACCTACTTTTTGGAAACCCTAAGTATCTTGACCTTGGGGATTTTTGAGAGAAGAGAATTTGTTTTGATTGCATTATGAATGAGAAATTACCCCCTTGAGTGCTTTATGGACGTGGGGTTTCAATTGGGTATGAAGGGAATTGTCTAAAGTGCCCTCAATTTAAAAGATGGAAAATTTATCAGCAGTCGTTACAAGTCTCATAGAAACTCATTGCGACACCTAATGGCTCATTACTATGAGTTGTAGTCAAGATAGTGCCATAGGGAACCCATACTATTGACCCTATGACTTATATCATATGACTTGTATCATGACCCTACGACTCGTAGGGTTCAAGTTGTATCTAAGATAAAACTATTTGGGTCTCACACTAGTAACCCTATAATTTGTACTATACAACTCGTATAGAGTATTCATGACTCGTAACCCCATAGTCGTAGTTATAGTAGAACTCTACCAACCTACTGGCTAGGCTACGATTGGGTACCTAAGACCCGTCAAAACTCCCTACGACTTGTAAGGGGAGTCATAGTCTGGGTAGTGAGGATAAAATTTCAAAAATTCTCAAGGACCAAGATTCTAGGGTGTCGCATCGATCCACGATGACCCAAATACTATTAGAACCATGAGAGGAATGAGGCAAACTAGTCATGAAGTCTATAGTGATCCATTCCCGCTTCTACTCAGGAATGGGTAAGCTTTGAAGCAATCCACCAGGTCTCATATGCTCGACCTACACCTACTGACAACAAAGGCAACAAGCTATAAATTCCATTATATCTTTCGTTATTACGCCCCACCAATAGTGTTGTCTTAAGTCACAGTACATCTTGTTCAGACCTTGATGGATTGAATAGCTAGAATAATGGGCCTCCTCCAAGATCAACCTAATTCAATCACCCACTCTCGGCACACAAACTTGGATTTAAAATTTCAAAACTCCATCCAAATCAAGTGAGTCTTCATTCGCCTTGACACTCAACACCTTATCTCGAATAAACCTTAATCCAATATCATTAAACTGATGAACTTGAATCTGCTCCATCAAAGAAGATCTAGCCTCCACATATGCCAAAACGTGCACCCAGGTGTTGAAATATCAAGCCTAACAATCTGGTTAGCTGAAGACTGAATCTCTAAGGCCAAAGGCCTCTCATGGATCAAAAGATGCGCCAAGATACCCATGATATTTGACTTCCAGCTTAAGGAATTCGCAACCATATTAGCATTGCTCGAATGATAGAGAATAGTTAATTCATAATCCTTGAGCAACTCAAGCTAACAACACTGCCTCATATTAATATCTCACTGGATGAAGAAGTACTAAAGGATATGATGATCTAATAAAATCTCACAACAAACTTCATAAATGTAGTGTCTCTATAACTTTAAAGGAAAAACAACCAGACACAACTCCAAATTATGGGTAGGATAGTTCCTCTTATGAGGATTCAATTGACAAGATGTATATGCGATCACCTTACCCTCTTTCTTCAACACAACACCTAATGTAATACCTAAAGAATCACAAAAGATGGTGAAGCCCATTCCCTCCTTGGACATAGTCAAGATAAGAGCTAAATTTAACAAATCTTTGAGCTTTTAAAAGCTCACCTCACAAGCATTGATCCACTAAAAAGAAATCTTCTTCTTAGTGAACTTGGTTAATGGATATGCAATGGATTAAAAACCCTCAACAAAATACCGATAATAACCCACTAAGCCAACAAAACTCTGAATCTGATAGGCTAAATAGGTCTGGCCTAATCACAAAATATGATAATCTTGGCTGGCTCAACCATACTACTATCCTTAGTCACCACATGACCCAAGAAAGAGATAGTGTCCAACCAAAACTCACACTCAAAGAACTTAGCATACAAGTTTTCATCCCTCAATCTCTGAAGCATAATTTGTAAATACTCCTTATGCTTAGCCTCACTCTTAGAATAAACCAAGATATTATCGATAAATACAATAACAAAGGAGTCAAGGTACGATCGAACACTCGATTCATCAACTCCATAAATGTGGTAGGGTCATTGGTCAACACAATGGGCATGACCAAGAACTCATAATGACTATTTTGAGTCTGAAAAACTATCTTTGGAATATCTAAATCTCTAATCCTTAACTAGTTATAACCGGACCTTAAATCAACCTTTGAAAACATCACAACACCCTGAAACTGACCAAATAAATCATCAATGCAACTCGTAATAAAAGAATTACTTCAAGGCATCCTTTCTGGTACGGTCACGAGTCTCACCGTATGACTCGTGACTAAACCATATGACTCGTATAGTCGTAATCATGGTCAGAATTAAAATTATGGGAAATTACAGTACTGAGACCATGAGTGACACATTATGACTCATGTGCTACCATGACTCGTTAAGTCCCAATCGTAGTTGATGAGTAGAAAATTAGTCACTTATCTATATTTAAATTCGTGCATACCATGATGAAATGTTATGTATATTAGGTTAATTCTTTATTGAAATACATTAAATCCCATAGTTTGTGTGTTTGCAGGTAATCGGATAAAAAAGAGTTGAAGTAAAGCTAGAAAGGGAAGCAAAACGACCAAAGTACTTGCACAATCTAAAAATTAGGGCCAGGGATTGACCCTCAGGAACCGTGATTGCGTCCTTAGGGTCGTGATTGTGATTCTAAGTCAAGCCAAGCCTAAAAAATTATGAGGTAACCATCGTAATCGTAGGAGTCATGAGGGCAATCACGATGGAGGGGGAAAGCTTCAAGGGCAGAAGTGGAAATTGACAAAGTTGGTTCCCAAAATCCTAAATGGCCAAAACCCTTTCACAAATAATGATTTTTTATCCATATTTTATCCATCATCAATTTTTCACCTTAAGAAGACTATTGTACTACGCTTGAGCAAAGAAGACAGTAGTGTAATTCCTACGTGAAGGGTTACCAATTTCTATTAAAGCTTTATTGAAATTTAAAGTTTAGATTTGCATTGACTTTATCTTTTATGGATCAATTTGTTGGAAATATTGGTATATCATTACTTTTTATCTTTATGAGTAGCTAATTCTTCCTCTTTGGGTTATGCTTGATTAGATGATGATTAGTATGTTGGTGTTATTTATTTATCCATCCAATTATCTATTTGTTGTAGGTATTGATTTTACCCTATATTTAAACTAAGAATTATGAGTGGAAACCCCAATTGTTTAACATCCCATACTATCTTTGAAATAGGGGTATTGGGTAAGGGGTATTTGCAAACAATAACTTGAGTTAGATTGTGGGATGGCATCATCTTAGAAATAAGAGTGTTGTTTGAGTTAACTCATTTGAAGTGCTATCTTAGAAATAAGGGTGCTAATTGAGGTATTAGATTAGTTGTTTTGCCATATTCGTGTGGTGTTTTAAAGAACCTATGAATGAAATTTAGTGTTTTATTGAAAGATTGAAACTAATTCCTATAAATCTAGCCTACCCATGACTCTAGCTAAATTTGGATAAATTTTCAATTACCCATCCATGTGTTTGCACCGAGAATGGTGTGACCCTAATATCCGCTCCTAATTGATTACACTCTAATTATTCTTAGCCTTGAGTTAGTACTCTAGAAGCCCAAAAATTGTTATATCTTTGAAAACTTTCAAATTCCCCCAAATACTTGTATCCTCGATTAGAATTTAGAAAGTAACTTTATTTCGAACTTAC
Source organism: Capsicum annuum (assembly GCF_002878395.1). NCBI lineage: Eukaryota > Viridiplantae > Streptophyta > Magnoliopsida > Solanales > Solanaceae > Capsicum > Capsicum annuum. The sequence goes on from NC_061121.1 coordinate 71,604,845, forward strand.
TCGATCACCATTCATATTATTCCTCGTGGATTGACCCTGACTCAAAGTTGGGTATTATATTGACAATGATTGCCTTACATTTAAATCGACGTGTGAGTTGAGCATTATCAGTAGTAAAGATAGAAACCTAGGGAAATCTTGGAAAATTATTGCTCAGGTTATGATTTGGGTCATATGACCTGTAAGGAGTCATCACGACACATTAGGTCCAGTAGTTGTCTGGGCAGTAAGCTCAAAGTTTAAGAAATTTACAAGGGCCAAATCTGGGGTATTATATTTTCTCCCTTTTAGGATCATTCGTTCTCGAATATGGAGTCAAGGCATTCATTAACACGAGTTAACACAGAACATAATACGTTATCTTCTAATAAAGATAGAAAACAATGATATTAAGGAATACACGTACCTCAAGCACGATTATCCAAAGCGGGAAATAAGAATAGATACTTGGACTTCATGTCCTTTTCAGCTTCCCAAGTAGTTTATTCCACCTTATGGTTCCTCCGAAGAACCTTCATCGAAGCCATATCCTTACTCCTCAAACGACGGACTTGCCTATCCAAAATCTTATCCAGGACTTCCTCGTAAGATAAGGAATTTGAAACACCCAAACTCTCCAAGGGAACAATCAAGGAAGGATCACCCAAACACTTCTTCAACATTAAAACATAAAAAACCAGGTGAATGGAGTCCAATATCAAAGGTAAATCCAACTCATAAGCCACATCACCCACTCTTCTTAAAATTAAGTAAGGGCCAACATAATGAGGACTAAGCTTTCCTTTCTTTCCAGTCTCACTACTACCTTCATGGGTGATACCCTCAAGAACATCCAATCACCCACATCAAACTCCAACTCCCTACCCCTCGCATCCATATAGGACTTTTGGTGACTTTAGGAGGTTCTAAGCCTATCCCAAATCACCTTTACCTTCTCATGGCTTGGTAAACCAAGTCAGGATCAAACAATTTAGTCTCACCAACTTCAAACCATCCAATAGGAGAATGACATCTCCTACCATAAAGAGCCTCGAAAGGAGCCATTCAAATACTTGAATGAAAATTGTTATTATACATATACTCTATGAGTGGCAAATTATCAACCCAACTACCACCGAAATCAATCACCTAAGCCCTTAGCATATGTTCCAATATTAGAATAGTTCTTTCCACTTGTCCATTCTTCTGAGGGTGGAAAGAGGTGCTAAGGTTCACTTTAGTCCCCAAGCCTCTCTGAAATAACCACCTGATGTGAGATGAGAACTGCGTACCTCGATCAAAAATAATGAAAATAGGTGCACCATACAACTTGACGATCTCCTGAATGAAAAACTTAGCATAATCCTCTACCGAATGATTAGTCCTCACAGATAAGAAATGAGAAGACTTGATCATACTATCCACGATGACCCAAATTGAATCAAACTAACTCCTAAATCGTAGAAGACCAGTAATTTAATTCATATTTATAACTTTTTATTTCTACCCAGGCAACTAGATCTCTTGTGACATACCACTGGGCCTTAAATGCTCCATCTTTACTTATTGGTAAACCATGCACTTAGCCACATCCGTCTTCATGTTATTTCACTAATAGCTCTCTTTCAAATCATGGTATATTTTCATCAAACCAAGATGAATCTATACCTCGACTTATGAGCCTCAACCAAGATCCTCTCTTGCGGACCATTAATATCGAGAACACACAACCTACCTTGGTACCTCAAGATACCATCACCACCAATCTCAAAAGTCAAGACTTTCTATTAACCCGCATCATTATTGATCTGCATCAAAATAGGATACAAAATCTGCTTCTTCTTTACCTCAAACTAAGAGATGACTTCACCACATCTTAAACAATCATGCAACCATTCTTAGAATAAAAAAAAACAAACTCCATGATTTGCTAACCGATGAATATCCTTCAGCAACCCCTCCTTCTCCTCATTCATTTGATATAGGCTCTCCATAGATAACCTGGTAAGAACATCAGTAACCACATTAGCTTTACCTGGATGATAATGAACACTCATGTCATAGTCTTTGAGCAACTCAAGCCATCTCCTTTGCCTGATATTTATATCCTTCTGGGTGTATAGCCTACAAGATCTTATGATCTACATATATGTTAACATGAACCCCCTACAAGTAATGGCACCAAATCGTTAAAGCGAAGACCATCACCAACAATTCCAGGTCATGAGTCGAATAGTTCTTCTTATGCACCTTAAGCTACCTAGAATCATATACCACAACCTTGCCACACTACCTCAACACAAAACCCAGTCCCTCATGGGATGCATTACAATAAACAACAAAGCCATTAGTACCCTCGGGTTGGGTCAAAATCAGAGCAAAAAAGAACTTTTCTTCAACTTCTTAAAGCTACCCTTACAAGCATCGAACCACAAAAATTTCACCTTTTTCTGAGTCAACTTAGTTAACGGAGTGGCGATCAAAGAGAAACTCTCCAAAAACCTCCTATAATACCCAGCTAAACCTAAGAAGCTTCAAATATTGGTTGGATACGTAGGTCTAGGCTACTTCTTTGCCGCATCTACCTTCTGTAGATATACCATGATCCTCTCACTAGAATTAACATGACCAAGAAAGGTCACAGTATTTAACAAAAATTCATACTTAGAAAATTTAGCATACAAACATTGCTCCTTGAGAGTTTGAGACACTATATAAAGGTGATTGGCATGATCCTGCTTACTCTTAACATTCACCAATACGTCATCAATAAATACAATGATGAATAGGTCTAGAAACTTACAGAATACATGGTTGATAAGATCCATAAATGTCATCGAGGTGTTAACCAAACCAAAAAAAATAACCAAGAACTCATAATGGCCATACCGGGCACGAAAAGCAGTCTTAAGGATACCTAACTTCCTATCTTCAATTGATGATTACTCAATCAAAGATCAATCTTAGAAAAGTACTTAGCATCTTGAATCTAGTTAAATATGTTATCAATCCTAGGAAGAGGATACTTATTCTTAACTATCACCTTATTCAACTGGTGGTAGTCTAAAAACATTCGAAGAGACCCATCCCTCTTATGCACGAAAAGAATAGGAGCACCCCATGGTGACACTCTAGGATGGATAAAACCCTTATCAAGAAGATCCTTCAACTTCTCCTTAAACTCTTTCAACTCACCTAAAACCATTCTATAAGGAGGGATAGAGATAGGATGGGTATCCTAAAGAAGGTCAATTCAAAAGTCTATTTCCTTATCGGGAGAAATACCAAGAAGATCATCAAGAAAAACCTCAGGAAACTTATTAACCTTGATAACAGATTACAAAGAAGGGCTTTCAACATTAGAATCTTTAACACATACTAGATGGTATAAACACCCTTTGGAAATCAATTTTCGGGCTCTCAGATAAGAAATGAACCTTTCCTTAGGTAGGGAACTCTCTTTCCATTCTATAATTGGGTTATTAGGAAATTTTAAAATGACCTTAAGGGTATGATATTCTAAAGAGGCATAGCATGAATAGAGCCAATCCATACCTAAGATAACATTAAAGTCTTATATGTCCAACTCTAGTAGATTCACTAATGTCTCCCTACCACTGATAGATACCATATAACCCCTATATACTCTTTTATCCATAATAGAGTCAACTACCGGGGTAGACATAGAAAAGATATTAGGAATTCACTTAGGACTAAAGCCAAAATAAACAACCATATATGGGGTAACATAAGAGAGAGTGGACCCCATATTAAGTAAACAATACATATCATAAGAGAAGAGATTTAACATACTAGTAATAACGTTGGGAGATACCTCAGATACCTGATAGGTGGTGAGGGCATAGAGATGATTTCAGACAGTGCCAGTACTAAAAGTTGCACCTTTTCTGCAATAGCCGATGATGTGGCAAACAAAACTTTATTATCCCTAGAAACAACACTAGAAGGATAATTTCATTGCATGTGACAAAGCTGACCATACTTAAAACACTTATTACTCCCTTTATCACACACTCCACGATGCATGTACCCATAAAAATAATAAAGAAGATAAGGTGGGTCTACCAGAACTCTATAAGCCTGAGACTGGGCACCCGGTACCCTATACCCACTATCGATGTAGAATCGACGATCACCAGGCAACTTAAGATATGGAGCACTAGCCGTAGAGTAGAGACCAAAATTTTTCTATTTATTTCTAGACCACTATCTACAATCTCTGCTACTATTCTATTGCCTCCACTTTGCTCAGAATACCTAGATTTCTTACTCCTCCTCTCCCCTATTTTGACTTATTTCTTTTTTCATCTTCAACTTGCTGTATATACACTACAAGCCTAAAGATATGGTAACGCCTCAATTTTCTAGAACTAGGATGCCACACGGTGCTCATGATCCCAAAGGTCCATAAGCTAATCCTCTATAGGTACATATAACTGAGCACTGGAATAATTGTATAGAGATACTGAATAATGCGAAAAACTGGCGGAAAACTTTCCATAAGGTTCAAAATATCTAATATACTCAATACTAAAAACTGAATACTGATACATCTGTCTAAAAATACTGTAGCCTGAAAGCCTCTAAACTATTTGAATAAGGAGTTGAAGGAACAGGTCCTCAACTAACTCTATCTACTAAAGTAAACTGAATCTAATTTAATACTGAAATAAGAAGCATCCTCGATTGAAGTAAACTGAATCTAATTTAATACTGAAATAAGAAGCATCCTCGATTGATGAGAACTCACTGCATGTCTACTACTGCTGACTGAGTCTGGACTGTTAAGGGTGCTCTGGATCCCGTACGTCTGAACCTATGTATATGACATCATAGCACAGAGAAAAGTATACGTCAGTACTTTGAATGTATTGGTATGCTAGATGAGGTAAGTCTGAATGTAAAGGCTTACGCATGAACATAACTTAACTGGATAACATGAGAGTACTGAATGAGGATACATGCATGAATGCATACACTATAACTGAAATCATAGTAACATTGAATACTAACTTCTGAGTACTTGAACTTCTGATAACTAAATTTACTACTACTGACAGCTGAGTTCACTAACTCTGGAATACTGAATAACTGAATCTATTCATAATAATAATGATTGGCTATATTTGAGGTCAGGCCTATCTAGCGGGTGATCTCTGAATCTACTGATAGTGATGATGATGGATTACATCTAAGATCAGGCCTATCTAGCGGGTGATCTCTGAATCTACAAATAAAGATAATAACTGACTGAGTTTGAGATCAAGCCTATCTAACGGGTGATCTCTAAATCTATAGAACTATTTAAGTTCCTCACTAAGCTGTTGACCGTATCTGATGGTCCTAGATTTGGAGAACTATCTGAGTTTTTGACTAAGACTGAATCTGAAGCTTAAACTATGAGAGTTCTAACTTAACCGAGATGCCCCAATCTGAACTAGTAGTGTCCAACCTGTAAACCCAGCTGGAAGGGTGCCAGTGCCATGCCACAATTAAAGATACTACTATGGTCATGCCTCTCTAACGGGTGACCTTGAACAGAAAGTCAAGCCTAAGACATCAGGTGACTCCCAGAAGGTAGTCAAGCCTCAATCTAACGGGTGACTCCTGGTCCTGCACTGGCTACACAGTTTTGAAGTTTAGGGACTGATACTAATAACTCTGCGTCTCTAACGGGGAAACCATCATCCTTGCACTCGCTCGATGCTAGTTCCTACTCCCAATTGAAAGACACTGAATTGATTCTTAAACTATATTAAACTAAGCTGAATCTGTTACTAATCATCTTACTTGATAGATCTGACTGAGTTCACTTGATTCCATTGTCTAACAAAAAACTTTAGAATTCTACTTTCTGTCCGAATACTATTGAGTTCTGTAACTTATTGAGCTTTACTAAAATCTGAACTGAATTCTGAATACTACTGAGGTCTGAACTAGATATGGAACTGAGTTGGACTGATATGGAGACTGGAATGAACTAGTACTGAGATTACTGAATTTTTTTAAATTCTGTAGCTGACTGGATTCTATTGATCATAGCATAATTGAGGTTATATAGAGACTGACTCGGCTCTAGACAAACAACTAAGTTTTCAGGTATAAATACCCCCAGTACTTGATAGCATAAATAAATAAGATAAGACCACACTTGAATATTATGACAATGGAATTTCATTCACAACATAATCAATACGATATCTCGTTAATCGCTTGAATGTCATAAACATGTAAATGTATAGGGTATGAATACTAATATGTCATAGTTGTTCAATAAGGAATACACATGGATAAGAATGCATTCAACTTATCATAATACATTCACTACGGCATTTCAACAAATGCTTGGCATGTACTAGTTATCACATAATTGGGGATTTCATGCTAAACATACTAAAAAGGCATTATTCTCTTTACTTAAGCATTCTATCAAACATATGGGGAGCGTGCTTTGGTTATACCACAGATTCTATACTTAATCATCATAAATACATCAATATCATGCAACTTGAAGGAATACACATGGATAAGAATGCATTCAACTTATCATAATACATGCACTAAGGCATTTCAACAAATGCTTGGCATGTACTAGTTATCACATAATTGAGGATTTTATGCTTAACATACTAAAAAGGCACTATTCTCTTTACTTAAGCATTCTATCAAACGTATGGGGAGCATGCTTTGGTTATACCACAGATTCTATACTTAATTATCATGAATACATTAATATCATGCAACTTGAAGGGGTTTTATCATGAACATCACATAGTAGGATCAAAGCGTGGATCTTTGAAATCAAATCATGAATTAAAACTCATCAACAATATAAACTTCAATTTCTATTCACAGAAATCATGACAATTTCATAAATATATAGTTTTGAATTTAGAAAAGGATTCTTGAACTTCTTGGGTGAAAGGAACCCAAGAATCAACTTCTAACATACCTCAAAAGGTTGAATCTTTAAAGAGAATGAATTTTCTTGAAGGTTCTTGAATTGGGAATAATAATTTCTTGGTTTTCTTGAAGGATAGATTGAATCTTGTACTTGGGAGATGATCTTGAGAGGAAACCCTAATTTTCTTGTTCTAGAGAGTGGAGAGGATTAAGGGATTTTAAAATTGATTTATGATGGTTATGTACGTGATTTTGATGATTTAAGTTGTGGAAGGTGAAGAAAAAGTCCAAAATAACCCTACGAAACCGCTTCCTAGTTGCTGAAATTCTTGGTTGATAACCAAGGTTGATAAGCCGTTAGATTTGTGATAGCCTGTTAGCCCAGGTTGTCACCTGGGAGCTGAAATTGATGGGTTTTTGTCTAAGTCTGGTGACATGGGATATAAGCCATCAGATTTGTGATGGCTTGTCAGATATATCGTCACTCAATTGTCAGGCTAACATGCTGGAGTAAAATATTTATAACTTTTTGCTTCGATATCGAATTTGGGTGAAATTGGTATCGTTGGAAAGATAATTCAAATATCTATCTATTGGTGGGTCATAAGCTACAAATTCATAGTATACAGAGAGATATCCTTGTTTGAAGTTGACTATACCAATATCTTTACCAAGAATTCAATCGGTAAGGAATATTTTGAGTCGTCTAATAGCTAGGATATATTTGAGGCCTTAATATACATCAAAATTGATCATAAAACTACCAAATCACTAGAATTTATTTCTCATGATCTTGGAGCATGGTTGTACTATCGGTTGAGAATCTCGAGGTCTGATAATATCTCTCCCTTGGGAATATTTGTCCTCGAATGTCACTTGTTAAGCCAAGAGTACTGATCGACTGAGCTTACTTAAGGGACGAGAATATCTAAAACATGACTATGCAACTGGAAATATTGATATTCTGAGTTCTTATTCTTAACATGCATATGTGATGCATGGGATACACGGCTGAAACTATTGATAAGCTGAATTCTCATATTGAATATGCATATCTGATGTATACATACTTGACTAAGTTGCTCTCATGAACGCATGACTAAAGAACTGATGAACTAAACTTTTATACTAAACATGCATATCTAATGCATAAATATTTGACTGAACTGACTCTTGAAAGCATGACTGACTATGCAATGATAACTAATGCAAAGCTTGTAATGAGAATCTGAGCATAAATTTGAATGGATTTTAGGAATTGAAAACATCGGGGAGTTATAGGATATCTCCCCCTTAGGACACTATGTCCCTCTAAGAACATTTACTTTACCGAAGTACTTGAGAAAACTGAGGCGATGCACAAGGCGCCTATGAACTAGTTCATAACTAAACATCTGGGATCTGAATCTAATGCATGATGCATGAACTGAGTTATACTCAAAACTACTAGAATTCTCTATCTTGGGATAGTTACATCATTGAGGTTTTTGATATCATGATTAGATGAAAAGATGAGAAAACAAACTATGTGAATCTGACTGTCTGACTGCTAAACTGAATACTTGCTCTACTAACTAACTCATGTTGAAAACATAAGCTCAAATGGGAGCAAAGGATCTAACAATGCATATCATAAATATGAAGGACTTATAACGTACCCGAATCTATGTTAGGGAACCTTTCCTGATCATGGTGAGTCTAAAGCGCATACAGTCTGTTCTGACGCTGACCACTATTGGCACCGAAAGTGGCACCCTACTAACGCAATTCTCTACCCTTCTGAGCTAGCACTCTACACTCCCACATTCTGTGGCATGGCTTACCAAATCTAAAACATACCTAAATATTTGCTCTACACACACCTAGGTGATTTTTGCCATACTCTTCACAAAGCGGATAGGTACGAACACTGCTGGCACTACCCTGGGTTTTGGAGCCTAGCGCCCTATTATAAATGACATCCCTAAAATTTGGTGTAGATACACTAGCTAAAGATGGAGCTAGGACTGAAACTTTTGTCTATGCTGAGAACGGTTACCACATTGTGACCCTGCCTGAGAAAAGATGTAACTACCTGTTCTGGATATCTTATTAGATCTTTTTCTCTCCTTAGATTTATCTGCCTCTATCTACTAAGCACGCATCATTAACCTAGTAAGATCAATGTTTCCATTGAGCATGGTAGTTCTACACTTCTTCAATACCCGAATACACCAGTCACAAACTTACTCATACTCTCTCTAGGGTCAGCTATGAAGTCAGGGGCATACTTAGCTAACTGGTTGAACTTAAGGTAATACTTCTTTACTGCCATGGAGCCTTGTATTAGGTTCATAAACTCTTTTACCTTAGCTTCTCTCATCTCTAACAGGAAAAGCTTATCTAAGAAAGCATCCTGAAATACTTGCCAAGTCATGGGGGTTGCATCCCCCATTTACTCTTCTTCCACAAAACTACCCAATCATGAGCAATGTCCTTTAGCCTATAGGACGTTAACTCTACACTCTCCTCCTTAGAAACATGCATAATCTGGGTAATCTCTTTACCTCCTCAAGATAAAGCTGTGGGTCCTCACCTGCTACTGACCCAAAGAATTTTGGCGGGTTCATCCTCATGAAATTTCTGATCTTGGCTACGGCTGAATCCCCATCTTGCTGAGGTGGGGCTACAGCCTGATGATTCCCCTGAACATTAGTCGTCACAGCTTGGGCTAGTGCTTGAAAAGCTACCCAGAACTCTGTATATGACACATTCTCACTTGGACATTCTACGGGCTGAGGTGGCTAGTTATCATCCCTACGGGCATTGTCTTTGCGAGGAAGCATCTCTGTAAATGGAAGAAAAAGATGGATTAGACTGAGGATTAATTTGAAATCATGCTCACTCACACGACATAAATACTGAAAGAAGGTAGACTATTCCTAAAAACATCTTATAGCCTCCTGTATAATGTGGCGCGCAACACACCCATGCACAAGACTCTACTAGATCCAGCTTTTTAGACTTCCTAGGACACTATTGAACCTTTGGCTCTAATACCAAGTTTGCAATGCCCCAATTTTCTAGAATTGGGATGTCATACTATGCTCATGATCCCGAAGGACCATAAGCTAACTCTTTGCTGCAACCTGCAACTGAGCATTGCAATAACTGTACAGAGATACTGAATAATACGAAAAACTGGAGAAAAACTTTCCATAAGGTTCAAAATATCCAAAATACTCAATACTGAAAATTGAATACTGATACATCTGTCTGAAAACATATAGCCTGAAAGCCTCTAAACTGTCTGAATAAGGAGTTGAAGGGACAAATCCTCAACTAACTCTATCTACTAAAATAAACTGAATTTAATATAATACTAAAATAAGAAGCACCCTCAAATGATGAGGACTCACTGCTACGTCTACTGCTCCGGACTGAGTCTAAACTGCTAAGGGTGCTATGGATCCCATACATTTGAACCTATGGTATAAGACACCAAAGAACAAGAGAAAAGTATGCGCCAGTACTTTAAATGTACTGGTATGCTAGATGAGGTAAGGCTGAATGCAAGGGCTTCTGCCTGAACATAACTTAACTGGATAACATGAGAGTACTGAATGAGGATACATGTATGAATACATACACTATAACAGAAATCATAGTAACACTGAGTACTAACTTCTGAGTACTTGAACTTCTGACAACTGAGTTTGCTACTACTGATATTTGAGTTCACTAACTGTGGAATACTGAATAACGGAATCTACTCATAATAATAATTGGTTATATCTAAGGTCAGGCCTATCTAGGAGGTGACCTCTGGATCTACTGATAGTGATGATGATGGATTATATCTAAGATCAGGCTTGTCTAGCGGGTGATCTCTAAATCTGTAAATGAAGATAATAACTGACTGAGTTTAAGATCAAGCCTATCTAACAGGTGATATCTGAATCTATAGAACTATCTAACGATCCTAGATCTGGGGAACTATTTGAGTTCTTGACTGATACTAAATCTGAAGCTGAAACTATGGGAGTTCTCACTTAACCGATATGCCCCGATCTGAACTAGTGGGGTCTAAATTATAACCCTGGAAGGGTGTCATACCATGCCATGGGTAAAGACACTACTATGGTCAAGCCTCTCTAACAGGTGACCCTAAACAGAACGTCAAGCCTAAGGCATCGGGTGACTCCTAGAAAGTAGTCAAGCCTTAATCTAATGGGTGACTCCTAGTCTTGTGTTGGCTACGCAGTTTTGGAGTTCAGGGACTGATACTAATGACTCTGCCTCTCTAATAGAGAAGCCATCATCCCTGCACTCACTCGGTGCTAGTTCCTATTCCCAACTGAAAGACACTAAATTAATTCTTCAACTGTATTAGACTGAGCTGAATCTGTTATTGATCATCTTACTTGATAGATCTGACTGAGTTCACTTGATTTCGTTGTCTGATGGAATACTTTGGAATTCTACTTTTTGTCTAAATACAATTGAGTTCTGTAACTTACTGAGCTTTACTGAAATCTAAACTAAATTCTGAATACTACTGAGGTCCGAACTAGATACGAAACTAAGTTAGACTGATACGGAGACTGGAATGAACTAGTACTGAGATTACTAAATTTTCTTAAGTTCTGTAGCTGACTGAATTCTACTGATCATAGCACGACTTGGATTATCTTGAGACTGAATCAGCTCTAGAAAAGCAACTAAGTTTTTGGATATAAATACCCCCAGGACTTGATAGCATAAATAAATAAGACAAGACCACACTTGAATATCATGACAATGGACTTTCATTCACAACACAATCAATATGATATCTCATTAATCACTTGAATGTCATAAATATGTAAATGTATATGGTCTGCATACTAATATCTCATAGTTGTTCAATAAGGAATACACATGGATAAAAATGCATGCAACTTATCATAATACATTCACTGAGTCATTTCAACAAACGCTTGGCATGCACTACTTATCACATAATTGGGGATTTCATACTTAACATACTAAAAAGGCACTATTCTCTTTACGCATTCTATCAAATATATGGGGATCATGCTTTGGTTATACCACATATTCTATACTTAATTATCATGAATACATCAATATCGTGCAACTTGAAGGGGTTTTATCATGAACAACACATAGTAGGATCAAAGCTTGGATCATTGAAATCAAATCATGAATTAAAACTCATCAATAACATGAACTTCAATTTCTATTCAAAAAAATCATGACAATCTTGAACTTAAACACATAATCTTGAATTTAGAAAAGGATTCTTGAACTTCTTGGGTGAAAGAAACCCAAAAATCAACCTCTAACACACCTCAAAAGCTTGAATCTTGAAAGAGAATGACTTTTCTTTAAGGTTCTTGAATTGGGAATGATAATTTCTTGGTTTTCTTGAAGGAGAGCATGAATCTTGTTCTTGGAAGATGATCTTGAGAGGAAATCCTAATTTTCTTGTTCTAGAGAGTGGAGAGGATTAAGGGTTTTAAAACTGTTTTATGATAGTTATGTACGTGATTTTGATGATTTAAGTCATGTAAGGTGAAGAAAAAGTACAAAATACCCCAACAAAATCACTTCCTAGTTGCTGAAATTCTTAGCTGATGACCAAGGCTGATAAGTCGTCAGATCTGTGATAGCCCGTTAGCCCAGGTCATCACCTGGGAGCTGAAAATGATGGGTTTCTATCTAAGTCTGATGACATAGGCGATAAGCCATCTGATTTGTGGCATCCCGTCAGATATGTCGTCACTCAGTTGCAAGGCTAACATGCTGAAATAAAATAGGTATAACTTTTTGCTCCAGTATCAGATTTGGGAAAATTTGGTATCGTTGGAAATCTAATTCAAATATCTATTTGTTAGTGGTTATGAGCTCAAAAATTCATATTATAATGAGAGATATGCTCTTTTGAAGTTGACTATACCAATATCCTTCCCAAGAATTCAATCGATAAGGAATGTTTTGAGTCGTCTAATAGCTAGGATGTATTTGAGGCCTTAATATACATCAAACTTGATCATAAAACTTCTAAATCAATAGAATTTATTTCTCATGATCTTGAAGCATGGTTCTACTATCGGTTGGGAATCTTGGGGTATTACAGATATCCATGTCATTATTTAGCATTAAAGCCTTGCACTCCAGGACCAAGTCCCGAGACAGCCCAAAAAGAAAACTTCCTCATACTAGTCCTCATGCAAGAAACTAGCTCAGGAGCATAACAAGACAACTTATGAAATTTCTGGGTATACTCTTTCACATTAATCCTTACCTATTTTAGATTCACGAACTCCTTAGTTTTCTCCTCCCATAACTCCTAAGGAAAGAAGTGATCATGAAAAGTACCAGAGATGTCATCCTACAATGCCAAATCAACATCATCACCCATTGACTGACCTCACTCTTCATACCACTAATACGCTACATCTTTCAATTGATATGTAATACATTCCACACCTTTAGAATCAATAAAATGCATCACCCTAAATATCTTCTCCACCTTATCTATACAACCTTGAGGATCCTCTTCCACCTTTGAGCCGGTAAAGGTCAGAGGATTCAGCCTCATGAACTGGATGACTATGTTACCTCAGAAGATGAAGCAGCAGAACTAACATAATAAAACTGATGAGTCTGACAAGTCACTATTTGAGTCAGCCCATGAATAAACCAAAGAAACTCGGCATTGGAAATGTTTCCTTGGGGCGGTGGGGCATGTTCATCATCATCTAGAGGGTCTTCAGGAGGACTGCTAGAAATTGATAAAACTCCATCAGAGGTAGTACAATCAGGAGCCAGGGACCTAGACCAGGTTTGAACTCTATAAGTAGGACAAGTTCCATCTATATTATCCTCAAGTGGGATATAAGAGGTTCCACGAGCATCAGATCTTCGGGGAGGCTTGATCTGAAATGCAAACAAATGAAGATTAGAGTTATTTCAAGACTTTAGACTCTATAGCCCAAAATTAGAACACAAGAATAAGAAATATTCCAAAATGCCATGTAGCTTCTCCCTTATAAGTATGGCGTGCTACACATCCATAAAAGATCTCCACTTGACATGACTTTGTGGATACCTAATTAATTATGAACCTGGGGCTCTGATACAAACTTGTCATGACCCAAATCAGGGCCTGGCTGTGACGGTATCTCAAGTCCGTCGAGAACCGGAGACTACCCTCATTGTAGCCAACCAGAACATAATACAACTATTAGTTAATGAATTTTAAACATTTAACAAGATATGAATAATGTAAGATCAAAGGAGTCTAAGACTATCCACAACAATACCTAGTCCATAGTAATCCAAAAAACCTTTAACAAAACCAAATCAATCTAAGTCGGGACATACCCCCGACAATAGCCAAAAATAAGTCCAAAGAACTGTCTATGATAATAGGTAAACCAAGAAGCAAGGACATTTCAAAAGAAGGAGGCTCATTACTTCAAACTGACTGCCGAAAACTTGAAATCCTATCACTGTACAGGAAAAGTAGAAGTGTCTTTGTGTCCTACATCTCGTGGGGATATAGAGTCCAAAGATGGTTAGCGGGTTGCGAGCTAGCATGTAACTCAGGGATAAGGGGTAAAATAATGTCATGATCCATAATTCAAAATCATTCAAAGTCAGTGCACACAACCATATACAAAAATATATATATACACACACACACACACAATGTCTAGCATAAACATTAAAACCTTAACCTAACTATGTAGCTAAACCGTTATAAGAAGGCACCCACAGGCTATATGGGTTTAGCTCTTCCCCAACTGAAAGGGCCCCAGTGCGTGTAGCCATATGAACTAGAGAATAATCGTATGTACATATGTAACCTGAGGGACATAAACTTCCTGGTCATATATCAAGGGTGACTTAAGCATCTAGTTATTTAACATGGGGGACTCGAACCACCCAATCATTTAATAAGTGGCACTCGAACCACCCGATCATTTAGACCCCTCACCGATAAACATAATTTCCAGTATTGGTCCCTCGGGACCTCTACTTTCATGGACCAGTTACACAACTCTCTATAAGTCCAATTAAAACACTTTTCACACATTTTTATTCATTGAAACAATTTATTCATTAAGGAATACCGTTCGTATCATCATACCAACTTTACTTGCAAGTTAACATTTTTTTGTCATATTATTTATCCATCAAATGAGGGAATCCAAGACCCCCTAGGTTCAATTATTCATTCATACGGGGATACAATTCCCAAAGTTCAATAAAATAAATCTGTGGTTCATTAGCCTTTTGTGCCATGCAATAGTATATAAGCAAGTCAAACCATATGACAAAACCATATTTCAATAGTAGTTTCATAAATGGGTTGAGGGGATGCAATTTCAAAAACCATATGCCAAGTCAAAATTATCAAATTGGGGAAAATCATGATCCCTTAGTTTAATCACCATAGCTAGGTATCCCACAAGTTCAAAACCATTAACAAAGAAAAAGCAATGCATAATAAACATGGGAAAACAATTTAAGAATCAACTATGCAAAAGCCCTCAACTCATATCAAAATTCATGGACAAATCCACATAAATAACCATATAAATTCATGTTTTACTGTAAAATAAGTTTAAGGGTAGAGTCACATTCCTAAAATTATAATAATTATGGAGGGAATTCTCCCTTGGAAGCTCTAGACAATCAACCTTAAATAACCCTACGTGTTTTTTGACTTAGGGATTTGGGAGAGTAAAGAGAGTTTTGATTTGTTAAATGATAAAAATAATTCCCCTTTTATGGTTGTGGGTCTTAAGTTGGGAAAAAGAAAATTTATGAACATGCCCTCAATTAAAAGTTAAAAACTTTTCGCCAGTGACAACGTAATAGCCTAAAGGCTATGAAACTCACGAAATGGACTCACAACACAAAGAAAGAGGATGAAGAAGAAGATTGCATAAAAAGTAAAGATAGGTAGAAACACCCTTACTTCCACTATATCATTAGCACTAGAAGATGTATCAAATCTTCAAGAACACCTCACAAATGAAAGTTCAAACCTTCCTCTTAGGTGACCCAAAGGACTCACACTTCCTCAAGCACACCTTTCTTGCCAAATCATCCAAGACAAGTGAAAACCCTAACTTTCAAATGTTCACGGACCAAGTTTCAGTTCTAAGAGATACAACAATAATACTAAAGCTACAAAATATAAGTAATACTCAATTTCAATTCATCAAAGTCTAATGAAAAGAGAAGTAAAATGGTTTATTTATACTATTACATTTAATGGACAAAAATGCCCGTAATGAGGGAGGGAATTTGGAGCGCCTCTTGAGTGTTGTTTTGGAGTGCATAATGACTTTAATACCCTTCACTTGAGGCACCTCTTGAGTGTATAAGTTCCCTTCCTTCCTTCTTTTGACCAAGGCTTCAAAATACTTTGAAAAGTCTTCAATTGTTTGCTAATTCCAAAGCCTTGACCCTTATACCATACTTTGTGCTTTTGATGCTCCTTGTGCTTGTATCATCCTCTCCATCTTGAATGAATTTGTCCTCAAATTCAGATCTTGCAAAACCAAAGAGAGAGCAAAAACAAACACAAAATCCCCTTAGTAGTAGTGTTAGCATTAGTACCACACTTATATCATCAACCCATGGTTGCTCACACTTGATACATCCACATATCCTTGGATTTTAACAGAAAAAGCTTAGCATAAATGGTGCCAAAGACATGAATAGCCTCAATATCAAGAATAAGTGAGCATGACCAGCAACTATAACCCTCACATCTCAAGAGTATGCTGGGGTCAAATGGGAGCAAATGGTAAAGGTTTAAGTCTAGATGGCCCATTTATTTCACTAGGTTCCCAAGTTCGCAATCATTCAAGACATTATCCACCACTAGGACAAACACAAGGTCATTATGAACAAGATTAATATAATGGCTTTTATTACACAATTTCAATTGACCATTTTCAATATAAAGACCATCATTACTAATATCAACACTAACTTGGAAGTTTCCAATCACACTATTCTCATGTTCAAGTAGTGGATTAATCTTAGGTACACATGATTTACTATACATATCAAGAGAGCTAACAAGAGAAGAAACATGCAGACCTAAATCAAGGATTTTCAAAACCTCTACATAAAGAATCACATGACAACAAATTAAGATCAAGGAAACATATAGAATAGCTTCATTTCCTCGGTTTGGACTGGACAGTTCACTCTTTTGAAGCTCTCAGCCAAGGTTGTTTTGAGGCTACTTTCATGTGAGATTTGTTGTTAATCCTCCTTTGATAATACATAAGCTTGAACCTGAAAATAAAGAGTATCAAGGCTAGGTAAAATGCGATCCTTTGGGTTAGTGAGTATCGAGGGACCTTTGTGCGATCCATAAACGAAGTTGTTTTCCCTTACGTTTCTCATAATTCAAAACTTCCCCTCCCTTTTTCTTTCTTTTTTTTCTCATCCAACTTCTTGATTTTCACTTAGATTTCATTTACACTAGATGGTGAAAGAGGGATAAGAGTGAAATTTTGGCCACCATGCACAAAGGTGTACCTATTAGATCTTCCATCATGTATAGTGTGCCTATCAAATTGCCAAGGCCTTCCCAATAATATGTGACATACTTGAATAGGTATTACATCAAATAAAACTTCATCATGATAACCACCTATCTTAAATCTAATCACATATTGTCATTTGACCTTCAATTCACCACACTTATTTAACCATTGAAGCTTGTATAGATTCGGGTGAGAGATAGTAGCTAGTTTCAAGTGGTCAACCAAGGTGACACTAGAAATATTAACACAACTCCCACTATATATGATCATTGAACTCAAACTTTCTTTAATAAGGCACTTAGTATGAAATAGGTTCTCTCTTTAATCATCCAAGACCTTACTAAACAAATTTCTCCTAACAACATAACTAGGCACATCACATTCTCCTTCACAAGGCAACACATCTTCTTCACTACCCTCACCTTTAACTTCGGGTTCTATTCACTCTCTATCTTAAGAGTTGTCATCATTCTCCTTGATTTCCAACTCAACTTCTTCACCAAGATAATACAACTTCCCCTCCCTTAGAATCACATTATGTCGGTTAGGACACTCACTTTCCCTATGACCCCAACCTTGACACTTGAAACATTGTAGACCCTTAGAATGAGAAGTAGAAGTTAGTTTACCTTTAAGCTTTAGAGGATGATGTTGGGAAGACTTGGTAATGGCTTGAGGATGAGCCATAGATGACGTGACCATGCGGTTCTTTGGACCAATCCGATGAGGTGCAGGGGACCTTTGGCTTATATTTTTCCTTGTTTTCTTTCTCAATTTCCATAGCCTCTTGGAAGATTTCAACCATGGTTTCAAACTTGTGAAGAGTCAAACGGGATGATATGTCTCTATTCAACCCAACCTTGACATCATGTTGCACTTGCTCACCTCTATGGTCAAGTTTTAAAATAAGTTGTTGGAACTCATCATAGTAGGCCATGACACTCTTTCTTCCTTCCCTCAAATTGTAGAGTTTGGAAATAAGCTCTTGTCTATAGTGTTTCGGAACATATCTATCTCTTATTAGTCTCTTCAACTCCTCCCAAGGAGGTAGTTAGCCACCAATCAACACATTACCAAATATTTTTGAGTAATCCTACCAAGTGTTTGCATATCCTTCAAAGTGAGCAATAGCATAACAACTTTTGTTTTCTTCAGAAAGGTCATTCACTTGAAAGATCTTTTCACAAGTGGATTCCCAAGCTAAGTACACTTCCGGATGACTCTCACCTTTGAAAATTGGAATGCCAACCTTGATTGAATTAATGCCAATGTCTCAGATTCTTGGATGTTCAATGTGGCCTTGTCTTACCTCATTCCTTTGGAATCTTCCATAATGCCCTTTTTGTTTATGTCTTGCCCTCTTTTCTTGTTCAAGCCAATAGTCATCATTAGGAGCATCATAACCTTCTTTCTCCCCTCTACCATAATCCTCAAAGTAAAGGTGTTGGTTTCAGATTTAGGGTTTTTGGGGAGGTGGATTTGGTCTTTGGTTATTTGGAGCTTGGACTTGTGGTAGTGGAGGTGGTGGTTGGAAAGGTCTTTGGTCCATGGGATTTGGCATTTGGTAGGTGGTGTTTTGTGGGGGTATTTGGTTCGGATTTGGTGGTGGAGTTTGAGTTCCAAGTCCCTCTTATTGGACTTGGTTCATTTGGGAATGTGTGGTCTTTGTAGGGTTCAGTTAGGAGAGGTTTGGGGTGGGTTTAGTAGCTGGTTTTATGGAGATCTTGGAGGATTAAGTCTTTGGTGGAGGGTTTTAGGGGTTATAGTCATGGAGGAGTTATTGGCTTTGACACTAGAGGATGCATGGTAGGGAATAGGAGTAGAAGGTCGTGAGTTCCTCCTACTTTCAACACGATCAAGTCTTCCACTAAAACTGGAAATTTCAGTCCGCATAGCATCTATATCACTCTTCATGTCTCTTCTCAAGGCATCATGACTATCTTCCATTCTTCGAGCAAAGTCTCGACCCAAGGTATCAATTCGAGCCATCAAGGCTCCAATAGCATCATTTCCCAATGGTTGGGAAGTAGTACCTTTGGATTCCATGGAAAATGTACCTAAAAAGTGTAAAACAGCAAGCAAACAACCTACAAAAGGAGCAAACATGCTATCTCAAAAGCCTCACTTCAGTCACTCTCAATCTCACCTTACACTTGGCTTCACTAGCATTGGAGAATCGATAATACTTAGGAAGTTACTTGAGAGGTAAGAGAAGCTTTGACTCGGAAATGATCTTTGTTTGAAATGACTCAAAATAAGTGATGCATGAACTTGAACCAACCAAATACTACGACTTGAAAATGAGAAAAGCACATAAAAAATCGGAGACACGAAATAAACAAACTCTAAACTAATTACCAACCTAGTAGGTACTTACTAGTTTGCTAATTAGTGATAGAATTAACTTAAAAGAAACTAGAATCAAAGATTAGAAACTAGGAAATCTACCTAAGAACTCAATTCGGCTGATTAGCTAGTGATGATGTGGCATCTTGTGATTGAACGTTGAGTTTTCAAATTTTTCAACCCTAATTCTCAAGTCTCGACCTAGAACCCCTTTGGTGAAGAAGAATTTCGTTTGGGAGGGAAAAATGAAGGTTTGAAAGCTTTTTTTGAGCTTCAAATGAATTAAAAAATAAATGGTCCCCCTCTTTGTACTTGGAATGTACTTGATTTTGTACTTTGATTATTCCTTTGTCTCTTTTTTCTTTGGATGACAATGAATATGCCAAGGAATATTCTTTCACAGACACCAAGTACACTCTCTTTCTTCTCTCTTTTTTGTTCAAATACACTCTTTGAAAATTCTTCCTTAGCAAGACTTGATAAACATGAAGAACAAGATGAATATTTAAGAGTTGACCACAGTTTGACCCCTAACCAAATGAACTCCAAATCTGATTTTTTTTTTGTAGATCTAGGTTCCTTAGGCCAAAGTGAGCTCAAATAACAATAAATCACAACCAACCAACGTCAACAACACAAAAACCACACGGATCTAGCTTCTTGAAGCTTCAAAATGCCATAACTGGTGGATCTAACTCAAAATTGACTAAATCTTGTTCCAAATGTAGATCTAGACTCTCTAGGTGTTAGAGAATAAGAATCTAACACAAGAAGCCTTCAAAACAAAGTAAAATCTTATAGATCTAAGACTCTAAATTCGGATCTAACACAAGACAACACTAGACACCATTTTTTTTTATACCAAATGATAGCCTAAAGTCTATGAAACTCACGAAATGGACTCACAAGATGCAAATTCCAGCAAGAACATAAAGAGAAAAACAACACAAAGAAAGGGATGAAGAAGAAGATTGCATAAAAAGTAAAGATAAGTAGAAAGACCCTTACTTCCACTATATGATTAGCACTAAAAGATGTATCAAATATTCAAACACACCTCACAAATGAAAGTTCAAACCTTCCTCTTAGGTGACCCAAAGGACTAACACTTTCTCAAGCACAACTTTCTTGCCAAATCATCCAAGACAAGTGAAAACCCTAACTTTCAAATTTTCATGGACCAAGTTTCGGTTCTAAGAGCTACAAGACTAAAGTTACAAAATATGAGTAATACTCAATTTCAATTCATCAAAGTCTAATGAAAAGAGAAGTAAAATGGTCTATTTATACTATTACATTTAATAGGAAAAAATGACCTTAATGAAGGAGGGAATTTGGGGCGCCTCTTGAGTGTTGTTTTGGAGTGCATAATGACTTCAATACCCTTCACTTGAGGCGCCTCTTAAGTGTATAAGTTCCCTTCTTTCCTTCTCTTGACCAAGGCTTCAAAATACTTCGAAAAGTCTTCAATTGTTTGCTAATTCCAAATCCTTGACCCTTATACCGTACTTTGTGCTTTTGATGCTGCTTATGCTTGTATCATTCTCTCCTTCTTGAAGGAATTTGTCCTCAAATTTAGATCTTGCAAAACTAAGGAGAGAGAAAAAACAAACACAAAATCCCCTTGGTAGGAGTGTTAGCATTAGTAACACACTTATATCATCAACCCATGGTTTCTCACACTTGACATACATCCACATATCCTTGGTTTTTAACATAAAAAGCTTAGCATAAATGGTACCAAATACATGAATAGCCTCAATACCAAGAATAAGTGAGCACGACCAGCGACTATAACCCTCATATCTCAAGAGTATGCTGGGGTCAAATGGGATCAAATGGTAAAGGTTTAAGTCTAGACGGCACATTCCTTTCACTAGGTTACCAAGTTCATAATCATTCAAGACATTATCCACCACTAGGACAAACACAAGGTCACTATGAACAAGATTAATATAATGGCTTTTATTACACAAGTTCAATTGACCATGTTCAATATCAAGACCATCATTACTAACATCAACACTAACTTGGAAGTTTCCAATCACACTAATCTCATGTTCAAGTAGTGGATTAATCTTAGGTGCGCATGGTTTACTATACATATCAAGAGAGCTAACAAGAGAAGAAACATGCACACCTACATCAAGGATTTTCAAAAATTCTACATAAGGAATCACATGACAACAATTTAAGCTCAAGGAAACATAGGGAATGACATCATTACCTCGGTTTGGACTAGGACAGTCCACTCTTTTGAAGCTCTTGGCTAAGGTTGTTTTGAGGCTACTTTCATGTGAGATTTCTGGTTGATCCTCCTTTGATAATTCATGAGCTTGAACCTGAAAATAAGGAGTATCAAGGCTAGTTAAAATGCTAGCCTTTGGGTTAGTGAGTATTGAGGGACCTTTGTGCGCAAGTCCTACAAACAAAGTTGTTTTCCCCTTTTCTTTCTCACAATCCAAAACTTTCCCTCCTTTTTCCTTTCTTATTTTCTCATCCAACTTCTTGATTTTCTCTGAGATTTTATTCACACTAGATGGTGGAAGAGGGAGAAGAGTGAACTTTCAGCCACCATGCACAAAGGTGTACCTATTAGATCCTCCATCATGTATAGTGTGCCTATTAAATTGCCAAGTCCTTCCCAACAATATGTGACATGCTTGCATAGGTATTAAATCATATAAAACTTCATCATTATAAATCCCTATCTTGAATCTAATCACACATTGTCGTTTAAACTTCAATTCACCACACTTGTTTAACTATTGAAGTTTATATGGATTTGGATGAGGGATAGTGACTAGTTTCAAGTGGTCAACCAAGGTGACACTAGAAATATTCACACAACTCCCACTATATATGATCATTGAACTCAAACTTTCTTTAATAAGGCAACACATCTTCTTCATTACCCTCATCTTTAAATCTGGGTTCTATGCACTCTCCATATTGAGAGTTGTCATCATTCTCCTCAGTTTCCAACTCCACTTCTTCACTAAGATAATACAACTTTCCCTTCCTTAGAATCACATTATGTCGGTTAAGGCACTCACTTGCCCTATGACCTAACCTTGATACTTGAAACATTGTAGACCCTTAGAATAAGAAGTAGAAGTTGGTTTACCTTCAAGCTTTGGAGGATGATGTTGGGCAGCCTTGGTAATGGCTTGAGGAGGAGCCATAGATGCCGAGACCATGCCTTTTTCTTTGAACTAATCCGATGAAGTGTAGGGGAGGAGCCATAGATGCCGAGACCATGCCTTTTTCTTTAAACTAATCCGATGAGGTGTAGGGGACCTTTGTCTTGTATCTTTCATTGTTCTCTTTCTCAATTTCCATAGCCTCTTGGATGATTTTAACCATGGTTTCAAACTTGTGAAGAGTCAAACAAGATGATATGTCTCTATTCAACCCAACCTTAAAGCGTATGACATCTTGTTGCACTTGCTCACCTCTATGATCACGTTTTAAATCAAGTTGTTGGAACTCATCATAGTAGGCCATGACACTCTTGATTCCTTACCTCAAATTGTAAAGTTTGGCAAGAAGCTCATATCTATAGTATTCCAGAATATATCTCTCTCTTATTAGTCTTTTCAACTCCTCCCAAGGAGGTAGTTGGCCAACAATCAACATATTACCAAATCTTTTTGGTAATTCCACCAAGTGTTTGCATATCCTTCAAAGTGAGTGCATAACAACTTTTCTTTTCTACGGAAAGGCCATTCACGTGAAAGATCTTTTCACAAGCGAATTCCCAAGCTAAGTACATTTCCAGATTGCTCTCACCTTTGAAAATTGGAATACCAACCTTGATTGAATTAATGCCAATGTCTTAGATTCTTGGATGTTCAATGTGGCCTTGTCTTGTTTCATGCCCTCGGAATCTTCCATAATGCCCTCTTTGTTCATGTATTCCCCTCATTTCTTATTTAAGCCAATAGTCATCATTAGGAACATCATAACCTTCTTGCTCCCCTCTACCATAATCCTCAAAATAAAGGTGTTGGTTTTGGATTTGGGGTCTTTGGGGAGGTGGATTTGGTCTTTGGTTATTTGGAGCTTAGACTTGTGGTATTTGAGGTGGTGGTTAGTAAGAAGGGTCCATAGGATTTGGCATTTGGTAGGTGGTGTTTCGTGGGGGTATTTAGTTTGGATTTGGTGATGGAGTTTGAGTTCCAATTCCCTCTTGTTGGACTTGGTTCATTTGGGAATGTAGTGGTCTTTGTAGGGTTCGGTTAGGAGAGGTTTGGGGTGGGTTTAGTGGCTGGTTTTGTGGAGGTCTTGGAGGATTAAGCATTTGGTGGAGGGTTCCGGGGGTTATAGTTATGGAAGAGTTATTGGCTTGGACACTAAAGGATACATGGTAGGGAATAAGAGTAGTAGGTCGTGAGTTCCTCCTACTTTCAACATGATCAAGTCTTCCACTAAAAATGGAAATTTTAGTCCGCATAGCATCTATATCACTCTTCATGTCTCTTCTCAAGGCATCATGACTATCTTCCATTCTTCGAGCAAAGTCTTGACCCAAGGCATCAATTCAAGCAATTAAGCCTCCAATAGCGTCATTTTCCAATGGTTGGGAAGTAGTACCTTCTGATTCCATGGAAAATGTACCTAAAAAGTGCAAAAATAGCAAGCAAACAACCTACAAAACGAGTAAACACGTTAGTTCAAAAGACTCACTTCACTCACTCTCAATCTCACCTCACACTTGGTTTCTCAAGCGTTGGAGAATCGACAATACTTGGCAAGTTGCTTGAGAGGTGAGAAGCTTTGACTCGAAATTGATATTTTTTTGAAATGACTCAAAATAAGTGATGCACAAACTTGAACCAACAAAATACTATGACTTGAAAACGAGAAAAGCACCCAAAAAATTGGAGACACGAAATAAACGAACTCTAAACTAATTACCAACCTAGTATGTACTTACTAGTTTACTAATTAGTGATAGAATTAACTTAAAAGAAACTAGAATAAACAATTAGAAACTAGGAAATCTACCTAAGAACTCAATTTGGCCGATTAGCTAGTGATGACGTGGCAGCTTGTGATTGAACGTTAAGTTTTCAAATTTTTCAACCCTAATTCTCAAGTCTCGGCCTAGAACCCCTTTGGTGAAGAAGGATTTCATTTGGGAGGGGAAAATAAAGGTTTGAAAGCCTTTTTGGAGCTTCAAATGAATTCAAAAACAAATAGTCCCCCTCATTCCTTGATTTTGTACTTTGATTATTTCTTTGTCTCTTCTTTCTTTGGATGACAATGAATATGCCAAGGAATATTCTTTCACAGACACCAAGTACACTCTCTTTCTTCTCCTTTTTTGGATCAAACACACTCTTTGAATATTCTTCCTTAGCAAGACTTGATGAACATGGAAGAACAAGATGAATATTTAAGAGTTGACCAAAGTTTGACCCCTAACCAAATGAACTCCAAATCTGATTTTTTTGTAGATCTAGGTTCCTTAGGCCAAGGTGAGCTCAAATAACAATAAATCACAACCAACCAACGTCCACAACACAAAAACCACACGGATCTAGCTTCTTGAGGCTTCAAAACGCCATAACCATGGTGGATCTAACTCAAAATTGACCAAATCTTGTTCCAAATGTAGATCTAGACTCCCTAGGTGTTAGAGAACAAGAATCTAACACAAGAAGCCTTCAAAACAAAGTAAAATCTTATAGATCTAAGACTGTAAATTCGGATCTAACACAAGACAACACTAGACACCATTTTTTTTGATACCAACCGATAGCCTAAAGGCTATGAAACTCATGAAATGGACTCACAAGATGCAAATTCCAGCAAGCACATAAAGAGAAAAACAACACAAAGAAAGGGGATGAAGAAGAAGATTGCATAAAAAGTAAAGATATGTAGAAAGATCCTTATTTCCACTATATGATTAGCTCTAGAAGATGTATCAAGTCTTCAAATACACCTCACAAATGAAAGTTCAAACCTTCCTCTTAGGTGACCCAAAGGACTCACACTTCCTCAAGCACACCTTTCTTGCCAAATCATCCAAGACAAGTGAAAACCCTAACTTTCAATGTTCATGGACCAAGTTTTGGTTCTAAGAGATATAACTACAAGACTAAAGCTACAAAATATGAGTAATACTCAATTTCAATTCATCAAAGTCTAATGAAAAGAGAAGTAAAATGGTCTATTTATACTATTACATTTAATGGACAAAAATGACCTTAATGAGGGAGGGAATTTGGGGCGCCTCTTGAGTGTTATTTTGGAGTGCATAATGGCCAATACCCTCACTTGATATGCCTCTTGAGTGTATAACACCCTTCCTTCCTTCTCTTGACCAAGGCTTCAAAATACTTTGAAAAGTCTTTAATTGTTTGCTAATTCCAATGCCAAGACCCTTAGACCATACTTTGTGCTTTTTATGCTCCTTGTTCTTGTTTCACAACGAGTCACCATATGACCCGTAGGGTATCCTTATGAGTCATCACCATAACTCATAATCAAAACAGTACCTCAAGGCATCCACATGAGTCTCACCCTATGACTTGTGACCAAACCATATGACTCGTATAGTCGTAATTGTGGTCATAATAAAAAATATAAGTAATCACACTAGTGAGACCATAAGTCACATATTATGACTCATAATATTTCACCATGACTCGTCCAGTCACAACCATAGTTAGGACAGAAACTTAGGGAAATCTTGGACAACTTATTGGTCAGGATACGATTTGGGTCATATGACCCATAAAGAGTCATCATGACTCCTTAGTTCCAATCGTTGTCGGGGTAGTGAGCTCAAAGGTCAAGAAATTTCAAGTGCCAAAATTTGAGGTGTTACACACTACCTCTACCCCTCACACCTCTAGTAGCACTCCTACCTCTCACAACTAAAATAAGAGTAGCCCTAATCACATGTTGGGGACAGTCCTTATCCAAATAACCAACCTCATCATACATATAGCACCATCTATGAACAACATCAATATGAGGAGACACAACTAGGCCCTAATAACCACCCTAAACTTCTAGACTAGAAGATCCAAAACTAAAACTCTATAAAGCCGCCTGCACTGGCCTACCCTGATATCCATGAGAACTTCTGAAATCTCCACCATGAGAAGGCTGACCTCTGAACTCACAAAAATGGCATACTGTAATGCCCCGAATCTGGTACCCGAAATACTACATGGTGCTCATGATCCCAAAGGACCACAAGCTAACCCATGACTGATATCTACACCTGAGAACTACATAATATACTATATAAATGCAGAAATAAAGGCTGTAAGTCCATAAGGTTCAAAATTGATAAAATAATCTCTGAATGATATGGAATCACAATACCAAAATAAAAACTGAAATAAATTTTGAAAATTATAGTCTGAAAAGCCTCTAACTGACTGAACTGTCTGAATAAGGAGTTGATGGGACATGTCCCCAACTAACTCCAACTACTGAAGTAAATTAATTAATGAGATAATAAAGTAATGGTCATGTCCTCGAAGGATGAGGACTCACTACTAACTCTGACTGCTAAGACTGGAATGCTATTGATGCTTTGGAGCTCGTGCTTCTGAACCTATGGTATAAAACACCATAGCGTAAATACGTTAGTACGTTTGAATGTATTGGTATGCATGTGAGGTAGGCTGAATGCAAAAGGGTTCACATGCATGAACTATACTAACTGACTGCATATAACATAAATATGAGAATACATGCACGACTACATAATAACTATAACTGAGTTCATGATAACATAATTACTGAGTTTGAGTAATGATAACATAAGATACTAATATGATACTGAGTGACTGTATCTGACAGTCTAGGTTCTGATGAAACTAGTTAAGTTCTATATTGTTCTGAGTTGACTGTATCGGACAGTCCTGAAATCTATAACTGAAACTGTATAAGTAGTCATCTAACCAACATGCCCCAAATAATGCAATATAGCTAAGTTAGGGTCCAATCTGTAACCCCAATTAGAAAGGTGTCAATACCGCGCCACTAGTAAGGACAAGCTGTGGGTAACCCTCATCTGAAAGTATCCCCAAAAGAGAATGGTAGGGCCCTCATCTAACAGTGTTTATCCACCGTATCATCCCTTATCTTACAGTTTTGATGTCTCAACCTATGCTGGCTACATAGTTCTGGAATGCAAGTACTGTTTCTAAGAATCACACCCTCACCTGACGGTGTGTGTTCCCACCCTTGGCTTCACTCGGTGCTAAATCCTACTCCCATCTGAATAGACACTGAACATGATTAACTGAACTGAACTGGACTGAGTTAACTGAGTTCCGTTGACTGACGGAATACTACTGAGATTACTGAATTTCTTAGATTTTTGGATTACTGAGTTTACTGAGTTTTCCTGAGTCACATGACTGACTGAATTTCTATGAACATAGCTCGACTAAGAGTATCTTGAAAACATAACACTGGCTCTAGGCACACAGCTAAATTGTTGGGTACAAGTACCCCTAGGACTCGATAGCATTAAACTAATAAAACAAGACTTTCTTGAATACATGACCAACATCACAATCCATAATACAATAAGTTAAAGATTTCATGAAATAGAAGTTCTAAATCACCACAAGGGTTACACATGTATCCATAATTCACTGACTAAGACATTTTATCAAATATTTGACATGCATAAACTTGTACATGATTGGGGATTTCATATTATCATACTAGTATGGCACTTTTCCTTCACATAGGCATTTAATCAAACACATGAGGAGCATACTTTGGTTATGCCATCATCAATGCATCTAGTTGTCATGGTTGCATAAATAATTTTGCAAGTTTGAAGGGTTTATCATGATATTATGCAAATCATCACATACTAGGGTCAATTATGGGAATATGTAATTTAAAACATATATCAAAGCCCCACAACATCATGAACATAAATTTCAATTCAATTTAAATCATGAACATTCATATATACACAAATCTTGGATTTTAAAAAGAGATTCTTAAGCTTTATGGGTGAAAGGGACTCATGAATCAACATATGACATACCTAGGTTGTGAGTTTTTTGAAGTTCTTGAACTTGAAGAACTTGAATTTCTTAGTTTCTTGAAGAAGGATTTGGATCTTGTTCTTGGGGATTATCTTTAAGAGAAAACCCTAATTTGATGTTGTAGATGGATAATGAACTTATGAGCCTTGATATGATATAACTAGGTATTAGAAAGGGTGGTAAAAGATCAAAAAGACCCTTTGAAAAATGACTTAAAATAACTGAATGAGATATACGACGGTGGGTGTGATGGTCCATCGCTGGGTCGTCGGTCCATCGGTCCTAACCATCACACCTAGGCAGAATAGGGGTTCACTACCTCTCTTACGATGGCTTGGGCGATGGTCCATCACTAGCTCAACGGTCCGTCGGCCTGAGCCATCTCCCTTAGGCAGAATATGGTCTCACAGCCTCCACTACGATGGCTTGGGCGATGGTCCATCGCTAGCTCGACGGTCTGTCGGCTCTCACCGTCGCACCTGGGCAGTTTTGACTGCTTCCTATATTTCAGCCATAACTTTCTCTTTCAATGTCAGATTTTGACGGAATAGGTATCAATAGAAAGCTTATTCAATTTCCCACTCAACAAAAAGTGAAAATCTTAAAAATATCACACGTATAAAAGTGGATTCATCTTTCAAATTAAGTTTCTAACATTCTTGAGATGATTTCAAGCTAAGTAGAAGTACGGGGTATTACACATACCTTCTTGGTGCGGCCCCTGAAATGCCCAAGAATACCCTCATTCATCTTGGAATGATCCACAATACTCTGAAAAAATGCCCCAAATACAACCATCTTAGATGTATCCTACTGAAGGAAAATATCTAAACCCTTCACAAACTTCTGAATCTTCTCGGAGTAGGTGGAAATACTAGCATAAGAATATCTAGACAAGGCATGAAAGCTTGCCTTCATTACACATTTGATCTCCTAAACTATAAGGATCAAATATCTAAAGAATGGGATCAACAAACTGATGCCACGATAACTCAGGAGCATCAACAGGCTTACAATTGACAAATGATCTCCACCAATCTCTTACAGCATCTCTCAATTAATATATAGTATAAGCCACCTCGTGAGACTCAAGGGAACCCAAGTTATGCTACTTCTCTTGGGAGTCAATTAAAAACTCATAGGCATCCTCGCCTATTGTACCACTGAATCTCGGAGGACCTAAGCAAGTAAATCTCTCAAACCTCTTATGATCCTCATAGGACATCACAGTACTTATAGCAAGAGAAATCATAGTGAATCTAGCAGGCTGAGATCCCATCTAAAGAGGTAACATAGATAAAGGCTGAGCGCCTAATCTCAAAACACCATGCTTAGATATCGGTTCTGAAACATGAATAGGACTTGGGGTCTGCTGAGTACCCAAAACAAAAATAGGTAAAACAAGAGAATCCACATTTTGAACTCAAGGAACACCCGACATAACCAAAGGAGAACCATCTAAACGGGTCTGTAAATGCACTAACAATGCCTTTAACACTGGGGTAGACAAACTCTAAAGAACTAGAGTAGAATCTACATCTCCAACCTGCTTAACACGAGGCTCAATAGGGAGTCCCTAAGCACTCCTCTTTGATGGTTTTGAACTACGAGCTCATTCTCTCTCTTGAGTCCGTTCACGACTCGAGGCTTGACCTCTAGGAGAAGGCTCCGATTACTACTCTTGCAAGACCTAGTCAACACCACCTGCGCAAAAAAAGTAAAACATAACTCAAAATAAAAGATATGAAAGAACTTAGCATAGTAAGGAATAAAATAAGGAGAGTTTCCTAAAGACATCCTATAACCTCTAGAAGATAGATATGGACGTCTATGTACCAATTTATGAAACTCTATTAGACATCCTATTCTTATACTGTTGAGACCAATGAAACCTGGCTTCTCTTATACCAATTCATCACGACCCAAAAATAAGGGTAATGATGGCACTTGTTGCGACATACCTTGATAAGTAAGACTATCACCCAAACAAATACAAAAAGAGAAAAAAAATAGAAATACCCCAAGGTAAGGTTTCTAGTACGAAGCCGAACCATACAAGTAATTATAACAATGTGGAAAGAACATATTTAAATACCATACATTCCCAAATCCAGGTGTTAATAGTGTAAAATCTAGTAATACTCATAAAGACATAACTATTATAAAAAGATAGAGGTAAACTCTAAATGTATAAATGTCTAACCACTACCTTAGAAGCTCTAACTATCCCCTGAGTCAAGAAAGTTGAGGCGCACTCGAGCTAGGACCTGCACCGAAAGGGCACAGTAGGCGTGAGTACAGTCCACTTGTACCCAGTAGGTATCATAGATCGACCAAACAAAGTAGTAAATAAAGCATACAAAATATAAGGGCACGTCACCTGCAATAAAAAATATCCCTTAACTGTAGCCCACACGGCAATAGTTCTACAATATTCATACATAATATAGTGACACACCAGATATGGATATAAATATACACAATATCACATATAAGTAGAACAAAAGAGCATTATGTATAATCAAGATCATCAAGTACATCTAAATGAAGATAGAACAATTAGGCATTAATAAGTTAAGATATAGAACAAATAGATAGATGAGAAGTCAATATGGCAATACAAGTACCACATAAACACAGTAAATAAAGTTAAATGTATATGATGATGATAATGCATGAGGTTTTTACACAACCTCTGGGATCTTCGCACAATCCCTGTATAACACCCACGGAGGCAAGCCTCCTAATGTTGGACCTATGGTGGTTCATCAAACCATATACAATACATATATATATCCATACCCATATCTATATCTCCTCCCCAACATATCCTTCTGGGAGGGTTTTATAAAAAGGTGTTGTTAGTGTTTCTCAAGTGTTTAATGGTGGTACCATTTGTTTCTTGAAGGAGTGTGATGTAAGGATCTAATGCTCACAACCAATCACAATGAGTATTTCCACAACAACTACATGATATATTTCCACATCCAACCACAATGATACATTTTCATAACCACATAAGTCAATATCCACTTGTTATTTCTATTCATCCATGAATTTTCACATGTTTTCATATGCCAAAAGTATGAATATACATATATATATATATCACAATGCACAAAAGGTACCACAATAGGCATTTGTAACCTCATAATACAATTATTCACGTGTATTCAAAGCTATCAACATCATATAGGACCCCCTACAGTCATGCATATCACATAATATTTCAATTTCAAAAATTACATCACATATAGGCCTCCACAGTGGCATAATGCATAGATAGTCACTTTTCATGATTAGTTCACACCTTTAACATACATTTTGTACCAATATTTACTATCCAGCCTAATCTGAAAGAGTTAAGACATAACCTACCTCAAATGCTAAAATTGGTCCGCCACACTTAGAACTCATGACCTTGATTTCTATGAATAATCCTAAAATAAAATAAAATTAAGAAATATAGAATCTATGCATCAAAACAAAAATAACGATACCCATATTGACTACTTTTGATTCATGATCAAAATGAACCCCCAAATAGGTTTTTGAAAAAGAATAACAAAATCTTAATTTTACTTTAAAAATGCGTGCCCCATACTTTTAGGAATCTACAGCTGAAAAACCAAGTCAAATTAAGTAAAAATGAAGTTCAAATTGAAGAAAAATTATTTTTGAGCTTTATCGGATAAAGTCTTTGAAATCCATGTTAAAATCAAGAATCAAAGTTATTTTAAAGGTTACATTGATGAAAAACTAGTAATTATAGGATTAAAACATTATTTAAGTGAAAAGAAGTGAAATTTGTGTTTAAAATCAAATCCTAAATTTTTTGGGGTTTTGAGAAATTAATCAAGGAATTAGAGTAGAAAAGGATGAAATCTCACCTTAAATTCGTAATAGAATCAAGAAATAGATGTTAATCTTGCTTTCCAAGCTCCCACAAGCTTAAATTTTAAGCTCACACACTATTTTAGGATTTAACTCTTAAGAGAAAAGGTAAAAAATGGAAGAAGTGGACAAGATATAAATCGTCCTTACCCTATGCGACTTACCTTATGTTTTCCAGGTTGCACCAGCAACCTGGAAATCAGATTTTTCAGGTCGAACCCTGACTTTGTTGGTGTGCCCGTGATTCATTCGGAGTCTAATATACACAAACAAACAACATAACCACACTAAATTTGATGCTCTGGGCTTTAATGGAAATATCAGATTTTTGAAAAAACATCTTTTTACAGAGTTGACCTCTAAAATCCAAAATCACAATTTTCCAAACCGAGGATCGAAATGAGATTTAAATGACATCAAACCCAACCAAACATGTTAACATCCTAAAATCAACATTTCAAACATGTTGGTGAAATTAAAATTTTCACACGAGGTTATTTCAACTAAATGTGTGTCCCACATTCATATTTTCAATTTCTCAACTTTCTAACCAATAGGTCGAAATGAGCTCGGGTGCACTGAAATCCAAACCAAAGGTCTAACTAAACTAAAATTGATATTCTGAAGCTACTGAAATAGTCCGTTCAGCCATCCGTTGGACGAACAAACAGATAACCACACTGGTCTATAATAAGGCTCTCAAAGCCACCAAAAAATACAATATCGCACAAATTATACCAAAATACATCAAGAACCATGCATATTACCCTTACACTCCAAAAAACCACAATGCAATTATGGAGAGAGGTAAAATACTTAAATCACACAAAATAAAAAATTACACATATTTTATCAAATTTCAGGTTGGTCATTAGAAGACCCTTGTAGATTGAAAGTTCCATAGAAGCTGGGTGGGACAGGGGTGTTGGGAGAGCTTTGAATGTTGGAAGTGCCAGGAATATGTGCCATTTTGCTCATTTTTTACTTTGCAATTAAAGGCTGCTTTTGTATGTGTGTGTGTGTGCATATATATATATATATATATATATATATATATATATATATAAATATATGGAAGAGGAGAAGTCCTTTTTTGAATAGAAGAAAAAGTAAATTAATTTTTCAATGAAAATTTGTGTGTAGCATATTTTTTTTTTAATTTAATTTTATTTTAAGTAACGAAATTTTTGTCATTTTTTTTTAAAATTATAGCGGGAACAATTATTGCATTAAGGGGAAATTTTGAATTAATTTTCACTTTTCAAGACACTCATTAACTAGTATTGGGCAGGAGTTCTTGGTTTAAATTCTTAATTATTTGTTTTTTAAAAATGCGAAAACTATTTCTCTTCATCATTCTTAAGTTTTCTATTTAAACCCCTTATTTATTACCAATGTAAAATATTGAATTGCTATTGCTCAAGATATGAAGATATGACTTGAAATTAGCTATCTATTTCTTTAGTTCCTAATTGTTAATTACTTACCTGTACACATACTAATTTTTTTAAAATTAAATCATGTTATTAGCAAAAAGTTCAAACTCTACTTCGACACACTGAAGAGATAGATGATGCTATGCAAGACGTTTAGGAACAAATAAGCAAAAATATTAATGATCTACACAAGAAATTGAAAACAAAAGAAGATCGTCTACAATCATTTTTTAATCAACTTAATGTTGTGGGGGAGAGGATGGAATTATTGTTAAGAAGGTTGTATGATCGCTTCTAAATGGATCCTGATGATGCTGCTTCTCCACCAAGTTCACCACCACCGTTTCTGTAAACTTGGAACATCCTTAGGTTGTTATTGGTGTAATTTGGAAGAATTATCCCTTTGTGTTGTTTATGTTTTCCATAGTATTATTGTTATGCATGGATATGTTTCTGGAGGTCTTGTTTTGAAGTTTATGAAATGAAATAGTTGGATTGCATTTTTTAAAATTTTTGCTTAACTAATAAAATAGAAATATACTACATAATTTGATGGACGGGATAACGGTGAAACAAAAGACTCCCTTTAAGACTATTAGCTAACATAAAAACATATGGGAATCAAAAGTTGATAACTATCTCTTCGATGGAATTTCTGGGAGGGAGGTTCCTAGAGGCGGCTTCATTATTTTATCCATTATTGTTTCTATGTAACTGATAAACAGGTCCTTCTTACGACCAAAACTATCCATACTTTGAGTTAACGCATCAACCTGTATTTTGATTTTGGTCATCTAAGAATACAACGATATGGGTGAATTTATGAGAGAATAAAATTTTGGGCGGTGAAAGATTCTTGAGGGTTAGAAGTGGGAGGATTATTTTGTAGGTTGTATATTTTCACTTGCAACTCAAGATTGTTTTTCTATGGATGTTCTTCTACTGCTTTAAATAGAAGAGCAGAAAAGATTTCGTAAACAAGTAAAAGAAAATATACTTTTAGTTTTTCCTAGAGTCAAACCATTTAAGAAATTATTATATTTTTAATTTTTATTTTAAAATTAACAAAGTAAATTTTATCAAAATATATCACAATTAGAGCAAAGAAACAAGATTGGAGTACATCAAAGAGAATAGCATCAATAAGTGATTTTATTTTGCTCAACAGGGTAGACTAGGTTCGAACCCTAAATTTTCATAACTTTATTTTTTTTATATTTAGATTTGAATAACAAAATAAAATAGTTCCCCTCTATTTTATGGAAATATTTGAGTTCTTGGATGAAAATTAATATTTAGTTTGGAAGACTGAGATTTTCTCAAAAAATAACTCAAAACAATTTCCAAGCTTTAATAAAAGAATTTGAAAATTCAAACGTTTGCTTTAACCAATCTTTAAGTTATGATATTGTAGTTATTTTTTGTAGTTTATTTAAAAGGATTATCAATAGTAAAAAGTTTCTTAAAAAAATAAATCAAAATAATTTAAGTTATTTGATGTAGTTATTTTGTTGAAAATTCAAACATTTGAAGTCTTGGATATGGATTTATTTTGTCTTCTAAATTATTTTTTAGGGGTCTGATTGTAATAGATATAGACAAAAAGTAATTGTTTCTTAATTCTGAGTCACTCTTCCATTTTTTATTTTGTAAATAATTAATATAGACATTTAGTATAATAAAATATATTTTTATATTTTTTTAATGCACACAACCTAATGGGATTGGTTAAGCGTGGTATGATTTAAACCCTAAAGTAAATTTTATTTTGAAAAATAATGTCTATGTAAAGCCTATTATGTTGTTGATGATCAGCATCATCTCTCCAGGAGGTTTTCAACTTTAACACTACAGCTGCTTGCTAAGGATTATGTCTTTGTGTGTTCATTGCTCTTTTTACCCAACTATGTTTATATTTGTTTATTTATCAATATTTAAAAATTTTAATTCTTCTTCATGTTTGTGCAATACTATAATGTCTCTAACCAATTTCCATTTCAACAATACTATCTTTGTATACCCCTTTAACATGGCCTCACAGAATTTGAATCCAACTCAAAATAAAATTCAAGAACTATAACTTCACATTACAAAACTGACTCATCATGTGGATCAAATTTGCACCTGCAGGAGCATCTGATCATGAGGATTGCAAATGTGACTACTAGATTGAAAAAATTATTTACAACTCTAGTAGTGACTTCGATTAATGGAGACCCATAATGCTCAGCCCTAAAACTCTAGTTATTGATAAGTTTTTAGGCGTTGAAGGGTTGAGGTTAATGTTGCAACAATTGTCACTTTTATAAAGGCTACATATTACAGATATTATCCTATTTATTTGTGAATGGTAATTTTAATTTTATTAGATTTTGTTATTCATACTTCATATGAAATTTTATTTTAATTAGTTTTTTAGCATAATAAATTAAATTTCTACTTTCTGTAGTTCATTTCAAAATTGATTTGATTCCTATATAGTTAGGTGATTTGATTCATGTATAGGCAATAAATTTGATTCCCTTAAATTATGGTGTTGTATCTTCTTGTGAGATTATGTTTTTACATTTTTTTTATCGTTGATAAAAAAAATAAAAAAACATCAATACCAACATAAACAAAATTAGAGATGATTCACTCATTTAATTCTTAATAATTTGTATACTTTAAATATTACATTTAACTCTTAATTATTATTTTTTTAGAAAGATTTGTTATACCTACTTCATTAATTAATTTATTTTTCTTTTTTCTCTTTCATTGTTTTTTGATTTTAATTCCTGTAGAGTAAAGAGATTTGATTCCATTATTAAAAAAAAAATTCACATAAAAATTTATGTCGAGATCAAATCTTATGCAGTTAGCAGTACTTCCTAAGATATTTTTTACATTCTTGATACTTTAATTAAAAAGGAAATCATATAGAGTATTTTTCCTTTAGTAAAATGAAGGAAAAAACAAGAAATCTCAATAACTAAATAAGACCTCATCTTTAAATAAGTAGTTAAGAAACTTTTCAATTTCTTTGTATTAATTCTCTCGAGGCTCGATTAAGGAGTACATTAACAAATGAAGTAATAAATGGAAGATAAGGCTCGATTTAGGAGAAAATTATTAAAGTTTACATTTTAATTTTCATGTTAAATTATATATTTTTTAAATTTTAATATTGATTGATCTTCTCGAATATTCTAAATTTTAATGTAAATAGTATTCTGATTTAGCTTTTATTATTTTTTGCCTTTAATTTAATTTACTCATTAAAATAAAAAAAAAAATCAAGAAACATCAAAATCTGCATAAAAATAGTGCAAAGTAGTTAAGATAGCATTAAACCATATCATTACTTATAAGATCAAAACAAAACATCAACCATGTTGTTCATAGCTAAAACAAAGAAAAATCAATAATCCATTAGCTTGCACCCACTACAACAACTTTGACTCTTAGATGAGAGCTTGAACAAAGGACGATGTTAAGGAAATCTCCTTCTCCAAAAGGAGACTTCTGAATGAACTTACTCCAACCGCGTATCACTCTCCTACGGCCTCCGCTACTCGGGACAACTTCATCCTTTCATTTTTTATATTTGTGATAGATCATAAACTTTTTAGGGCATGGAGGAATGAAATGAGAGATTTCAGTAGGTAGCCACTATAACAACGAAAAAAAATTTCAACAAGAGTTAGATCTATTATAGGCAATCACTATAACAATGAAAACATAATAAATAAAATGTAAACGTACCGCAACATCATGAGTTACATGATATCTGCTCAAGCTGATCATAAAGTCTGGAACTCAACCGTATCAAACTGGTGTGAAGTCTGTCATGACTGTTTTAGGGCACACAGAAGATGGAGCAAAAAGGGTGAGGTGAGAGAGTAACTAGTTTATTTTCCTTAAATAGTACCTTAAAATCAATAGTCAAAAGACATTTTACTTTTTTTACCTTCATAAAATATTTGACTGACCAACTTTAATAATATAATAATAAGCATATCAAGTAATAACAAAAGAGGCTATTCCAGCCAATTGGTCATTCGTTAAGTTAAGCTTCTTTAGATCGCAGATTCGACTCCTGACTATGGGATGATTTTTTTTCATATTAAATCATGATTTTTTTATTAAATCGTTAACCCCTTCCCTCTTAATTCATTAGCTTAATTTTATCTAAAAAATTTATCAAAAAATTGACTGTTAACTCAAACGAATTAGTAACACCTAGTAGATGCAACTCGTCTATATGAAACTCAATGGTCTATATGCAGCTCAAGCATAATTTTATGTGCAAAATCTATTAGAAATTTAACTGTTAACTCAAATGAATTAGTAACATTTAGTAGATCAACTCTTCTATATGCAATTCAATGGTCTATATACAACTCAAAGGTCTCTTGGTAAAAATAGGTGGTAGATTCAAGACCCCCTCAATAAATGTAATTAATGTACTTTCTTAGATGTAATTATCACTTCATATTTTGAATGTAAATATGCCATAATGATGGCTAAATGTCCATTGGCTGACAGTTGGCTCTTAGCTAATCTAGAAAAAATCCATCAATTGCAAATCTCTTAGGCGTTTAGGGTTCGTGATGTATTGGTATAATTACTTATTTTAAAATTTAATTTTGACATAAAATTGAAGAGAAAAGTATCAAAATCAATTTATCGATTTAGAGAATATTTTTTTAAATATTTTTAAAAATAGTTTGATATTAACCATGATATAACATATCTTTAAAGGAAAAAATTCATTTACTAGTTTGAGTCTCGATTAAGGAAAAATTTATTATGGTATAAATTTTTAGTTAACTTAGATTGTACTACAATTAGACTTGTACCACTGATGAATTTTTTTATTTTTTATAAATTGTTTCATCATAAAATTTTAAATAAAACTATCAATAATTAATTTATTATTTTTTGATTTCGTTTATGCATAAAATAAATTTCTTTTAGATTTAGCTTGATCAAAATCACTATTTATTTGCGAGAGAGAAAAGTTTTTCATGCTCTGTTACTACTTCAGGATCAATTAAAAGGTAAATTAAGCATTCAAAAATAACCTAACCATTTAGAATGCATTCCTAAGGCAAGCATGCTACTGCTATGGATGCCGATTGGGTACGTTTGATGTACTCTAGAATAATTAATATTTAATTCAAATTATATGATTTTGATTGGTCCATACCACTTCAGGAACTATTCTTAATACTACTATATAATCGTGAAGGCCATGCAATGTATTAAACACACAAATACTACTCTCCTCTGAAATATCTATTTGTTTTAGATTTAAGATATGGAGAACTCCCCATCCAAAAGAAGACTATTTGAGGAGTCAATTGTTCCTCCATCTTCAAAAATAATAAAAGTTCGTTATAACTCTATTAAAGACTCATATGACGTGCTTCATGCGGACATAAGTGAGTTTTTGATTAGACTAGTGAGGGACCAAGAACATGAGGTAGTCATAAGTCTCGTTCTGAGTGACCCATTACACTCACAAGGGTGTTTGGGTTGATGGAAAATCTGCCCGCTTCCCCTATCATCATTATCTCAAATGAGACTACTGCCCCAAGTAAATCCCATGCATCCAAGTCCATTGCTTCAAAGAAAAGTCCTTTTTCTGTTCTTGACCCTGTTGATTCAAAGCCCCCTAAGGAATTTCTGGATGACATTCTTGCTGATTCAAAGTCCCCCAATGATATGCTAGATGACATTCTTGGTTCCTAACACATGGGGAGCCCTTGTTTTTGGTTTCCATGCACTTGTTGCATGGTTTTGTTATTGAATCTCTTTTAATGTTCTCCTTCTATTGTATCATTCTATCGGTTTGGGCTAATGTGATTAATGGAATATGATGAATAAAACTTCATCATTTTGTTTAATTATCTTATTTTTTCGATGTCTACAATTTCATGAATAAATTGACAAATTAATATGAAAATTAAAGTAAGTAGACACTGCATTTTTAACTTTCACAATTATATCTATACATGACACAAAAGTATTCAACAAACCAAATTGATGAATTAATATGAAAATATTTATAAGCAGGCACTATGTTTTAAAATTTCACAATTATATCTAAATATGACACACAAGTAATCAATGGTCCTCTAATAAAATTAACCGAATTAAATATTAAATAATTAATCAGAAATTAGATTTTAATTATTTAAATAATAAATATAAAAGTGACAAATCCTAATGCTACTTAGATATTCTTACTTATCTGATTTCCTATTATAAATAACCCTTGCCATTTTCTTTTCTTTCTCATCAACTCTACTTATATTCTAACAAAGAAGCTCCACATCACGTGAAACTTCTTTCACATACGCTAGAGATAAGTCTGAGCAAGAGCACTGTTTACATGGGCTTTGTTAAGTTTGAAAATTTATTTTTTTATTTATACGTTTATATTACTTTATTTAGTTTTTACGTTTTTATTCATGAATATTGTAGTGGTGGCAGATCCTGTGTAGGACCTAGCAATTATGAGGAATGCAGTGAAGACACTTGAAGAAGCTGTTCATGAGATGAGGTGGGAGGTTGCCGCATCAATAGCAAGGCCGAGTTGTGAGATTCGCAGGTTGCGGGGTGGTCTTCCAAATGGGTTTCCAGAAGACAAAAATTAGGGCTTTGTTGTTTTTTTAACAGTCCTCTATTTTACTTACTGTTTTCTAGTCATCTATTTTGTTAAGGTTAGTTATTATGAATGGGTGTTATTTTGCTTATCAACATCCATTTAGTATATGTAGTAAAAGCTTCCTTTGATTAATGAATATTTATGTTTGATTGAAGTAAGTGTATTCTTAATCATTTTTTCACTCTATCTCTTATATTCTTTTTTGAAAATTGATTTAAATCTTGCTCGATTTTAAATTTAAAATCGTAGTGATCATCATTTGGGAGAATGAGTGATTATTTTGTAAAAAGCCAAAACAAAAATCTATAAGATAAAGAAAAAAAAAATCCAGAAAATAGTCAAGTAAATTGTGAAAATTACTTTTTTTAATTAACAAAATTATTTACAAGGTGATAGTGTAAATTTACTGCATTAGATGGAAGAGAAAACTTATTATGTTGGCTGAAGACTTTATTATGTGTTTACTTCCCAAGACACTTTATTGGATAGCATTCGATAGTAGTGCTTGATTTAATTTCTTCATCAATGCATTAAAAAATAATAAGTCTATTCGCATCCTTCAATACTAATCTCTTATTTAAACCACATAATGATGTATTAGTGCCGATCAAAATAACATATAGATAATTAGACTTCCAATTACTCAACATATGCAGGTAACAATTGTAGTTATCTATTCTTTCTATCAATTTTTCACAAATCTCTTAGACGTACTAATTTTTGTTGTTTGTTATTAGACTAAAGTTCAAATCCTACTCTAATACACAAGAGAAATGTATCATTCTATGCAAGAGGATAGGCAACAAATAAGCAAAAAAATTAATGATTTGGAAAAAAAAAAATTTAAAAAGAACAAAAGATCATCTTGGGTCATTGTGGAATCAACTTAATGTTGTAGGAGATAGGATAAAATTGTTGTTGAAGGGGTTTTATGAGCATTTTGAAATAGATCCTGATGATGTTGTTTCTCCTCCAAGTTTACCACCACCATTTTCGTGATCTGACAATATGCTTTGGTTGATTTTGTTCTAATTTGGAAGAAGAATCCCATTTGGTGTTGTTTCCTTTAGTTTCCATATTACTATCATTTTGAATGGCTATGTTTTGACTAAGTTCTTTTCAATGTTTGTCTGATTTGAAATTTGTGAAATTGAATATCAGATTTGCATTAACTGTTGAATGTTCATAGTAGTACTTCCAATTTTATATCTATTGATTGTAGTGCAGTATTAATAATTCAATAAAGAAGAAAATTCAAAAAGATTTTTTTTTCAAATTAGACATTAATTATATGTGAGACTATATAATGATATCAATTATATTTTTCAACTAAAATGAAATACAGTGCCAAAAATATAAAATAGACAAAATATTCAAAACTACAACACACGTTCAGTAATATCGTCTATTACCCTAAGAAGGATCAGAACTATACCTAGGGTCCATATACAGAACAATAATTCCTAATGATCCTACCAAGAATTCGTAAGTGAGTATGTCAAGGACATCTCCTTTGTGGAAATAACACTCCCAAATGAACTTACATCAGCCATGAAAAACTCTCATCCGATTTTTACTACCCTAACAACACGTGTCTTCCATTCATTGCCATTGTGATGGATCACAACCTTGATAGGGAATGGAGGAATGAACTGAGAAACCTATTTAGGCAACTGTTGTAATAGTGAATATAAAAATTAAGCTAGATCTATATTCAATATATATATATTTTAAAAGGCTCCCTTTTTAAAATATAAAAATATAAATAAATAAACCACACAATCATGGGTAATGTAAGATCTGCTTATCATAATTCTGAATCGCGAAAGGACACCGGTACGAAGTCCAACATTCATAAAGTCTGAAATGATGAGTGTTGAAGAAGGTAAAGGAGTAGATGGAGAAATGAGTGGTAGTTAAGAGAATGTGAGAGGGTACCACCTTAAATAATTAGTTAAACTTTCTATTCTGCATTATAAAGTTGAGAATATCTTTTCCTTTATTTTCTAGGTTTAGTGTATATAAAAAGATAAGGTGGGGTAGGGTTGTGGGGTCATGGGTCTGTTTAATATTTTTAAAAGTTGGGGATATAATATAAGTTTGTAAAAATAAAACAAGGTCCTAAAAATTTAATTTTTTTAAAATTTATTTAATAAATCCAACAACTTTCCTCTCTCTCCTCAAATATTTTGCTTCCCAATTTTTTTCCTATTGAGAGTTCAAACATTTTTCTCCATTCTTCCTCATGTAGTTAAAATCTCTAATCTTCTCTTGTTCAAGTAAGTTTAATCTACTATATTTTTGTGTTGTGAT
Source organism: Capsicum annuum (assembly GCF_002878395.1). Taxonomy (NCBI): domain Eukaryota; kingdom Viridiplantae; phylum Streptophyta; class Magnoliopsida; order Solanales; family Solanaceae; genus Capsicum; species Capsicum annuum. The sequence continues at coordinate 71,647,998 of NC_061121.1, forward strand.
TCTTGGGTTTTTAGGAAAAATATGTTGTTCTTGTTTAACTGTGTTTGCTATGAATAATGGCTAAAAGTTTCAATTTTTTATGTTCATCATATTGATTTTGAATGTTTTTATTGCGTTAGATCCATTTTAATACCTTATTGCTGCTATCAATTGCATTTTTTATTTCTAGAACAGTTGCTACTTAATTTGCATGTTTGATTTCTAGAATAGTTGCTACTTGATTTGCATGTTTGATTTGAGTCATTTCTCTGTTTATGTAATAGACCAGGGATTAATAGACTGATCTCTACAGATTTGTTTTTGGTTGTAGATCGTAAATGGGTGAAGTTAAGAGAACAATTAAAGGGGCTTCTTTGATTGCTTCTAGCAGTAGGAAGAAAAAATCCAAAGAAGTTTCCAAAAATTCAAAGAGAAAAAAAGTTGCAATAGAAGAACCCGAGTCGGAAAGTAAATCAAAAGCCTATATTGAGAATGGTGAATATGAGAACAGTAGTACATATGAGAGTGATAATGTTGAGGACAGTGAAGTAGAAAGTAAAGGGGAAAATGAAATAGAAAGTGAAAGTAATAGTGGTGAAGATGACAATAGGAGAGATTGTGGAGATGGAGAGGATGATGATCACCCGTCCTTGCCAATTTATGTAAGAGATATCTCCATTGAGTTGTACGACCTAGCTATGTGTATGGATGATTTAGGTTCTTTTACATTGAAGATATCTATAAAAGCAAGGATGGAGGAATATCGAGAGCTTAGAAATATTTTACTTGAACAAAAGCTCTATGTTGACTTTAAGAAAGCCTGTTTTGAACACTTGAGACATTTTTCGGAATATTTAAAATTCAATGAAAAAATGGTCCATTATATGTTGCTGTGAGTGTCAAAAAAATAGAAAACTGCATGAACTTTGGTTTGGTGTAAACGACAAGCCAACTTGTTTCGGCTTAAATGAACTTGCTCTGATTATAGGGCTGAATTGTTAAGCATACCCCTATGGATCAAAAACGAAAAAAGTCCTCCAAAATGGTAAAAAAACTATTTTAAGATAATGAACAACAAGAACATCATTGCTACACGGCTGATTAGCTTGATCAAAGATAATTGATTGAGTAAGCAGTAAAAGTTAAAATGCTCTTCAGTTTGATTCTTGTACTTGATGCTGCTTGCAAAGGATCTTTCAAACAAGGTTCATTTAGACCATATCAAGATGGAGGCTGATTTAGATTTCTTCGAGAGTTATCCATGGGGGGAAAGAGTCATTTGGGCTGACGTTGAGCTATTTGAAGAAAATTGATTTGAGCAAGCTAAATGAAGCATTTGTCAAGAAGAATAACATATTGTACACTTTATATGAATTTTCTTGGGCATTCCTGGTGCTTACCATCTACCATATTGTCGATTACCATATTGTCGATTAATAATAGACTCTTAACTATTTATGCAATAAAAATAGACCCCATAGATTTATTGAAGCTTCTATTGATTGAATGTTTGGATATATGAGGCTTTTTCCTCATCTTATAAAGTATGTCGAAAAGTCACTGGATTCTCCTTTGCCTATTCCCCATCTACTTAGATGGCGCACCTCGAAGAGAGATAAGGTAACGAAAGACAACCCATTTAAGTATAGAGGAAATATTAAAGGTAAAATTTTACTTGTTATTATATATTAACATTTTTAAACTAGTGAATGTTGTGTAATTTATATTTTTTTTATATACAGTGTACCCATACCTTAACCTTACCATCTTTTAGATGAAGTAGACTTGCAAGAAAATATTTATGCCATACGATAACAAAGTTGATGATGCATTTATTGATGCCTTGAAGGAGGAGTTCAAAGGCGTGACTGTCCTTACTTCATCAGTAGAGGTCGTAGATGAAGATGAAGATTTGGGTGGTCACAACCATGTCCCAAGTTCCACACGTGGTTCTAATTATGCTAGTTCTAATGGACAAAAGACCACACTGAGCACTTCTAATGATAGAGATCTATGGAAGCGTATTTTTTTGCTTGAGAAAATTATGATGGATATTTCTTCTTATGTTAGATACGAGAGGTTGAGAAGAATTAAGAAGAGCAAGAAGAAGCAACAAGATCAAGGTAAAATAGTTTGTTGTTTGTTCTTCCTAATTAATTAACTTCAATAATTTTTATAATCTTTTCCAAACAATGCAGTATATATGGATAGTCCCACTTGTGTCCTATGTCTGGTAAACCTAGAAGAACTTGCAGTTGTAATGACTTCCCTTACAACAACAGATGATAAAATAAAAGAAGGGAAGAAAGAAGACAAAGAGAAAAAAGAAAACATTTGAGGAAGTTGAAGCAAATGAACAGGAGGAAGAGTAGATAGAAGAAGAGAAAAAATCTAAAGAAGAAGAAGAAGAAGAAGAAGAAGAAGAAGAAGAAGAAGAAGAAGAAGAGAAAAAAGAAAGAAGAAAGAAGTAGAAGAAGAGAAGAAGAAAGATGAAGAAAATAAAGAAGAAAATAATAATGAAAAGGAAGTGAATGTGATCGGCATTGTTGAGGAACTCAACAGTGAGAGAGGTGTCAACGACAGTAATTTAGAGCATGTACTTTGGTAACTTGAAATAAATAATTTTTTATTTTAATGGTTTTTCGCTTTTAATGGTTAGTTTTTTTATGGATAATATATTTGGCAACTCAATGATGACAAATAATTTTGATCTTTATTATGTCAATCATTACTGATGGAATTATGTTTAGTTATTGCATTGTCTTATAGATAATACAGTTGATAACTTTTATTATAGAAGACCTACTTAATTATTTATAGCCTGTTATGATGTATGATAGAAATCTAGCACTTTCGACTCTTAAAACAAGAAAAAAAATATGCCAGTTTCTGAGGCCTTTTTGTTGGATTTGATCAATTTTTGGTATGTTTTGTATGAAATCATGATTTGGATGATAAGTTCATGAAAATGGTGAAAAAGGTTTTTTTGGTTAGTTTTGGAAGAATTATGGATAATTGGGATGTTTTCTGGCTTGATCGTGATTAAAACATGTTTGAGAATCGAAGAAGAGCTAAAAAACTGACTCCCAACACCTACTAAGTTGACCCAAGGATAACGGATAGGACCTGTGGACCACAAGTACACAAAGCGGGTACAAGAAGTCAAAAATCTCGAGAGATGACTTACAGGAAAATTTTCATTTGATACCTATACCCGGAGCAGACCGTAGGTACCAACCATGGCCGAAACCTAACCATGGGTACGGGAAGAGGGTAGCCATTGACCCTGATTTCTCCTATTCCATTCGAGCTTAGTATTTAGGATTTTCTCTTGTACCATAAATACCCTTTATGTACTTTTTGGTAAAAGTTCAATATTTTTAACACATACAAACATATTTTGATTTTAACATCCATCTTTGATCATGAAATTTCATTGAATTGACTTTGCTTGATTATTCAATTTATAATTGTTGGTTTTCTTTCATCTTATCATTGTGATTTCATCTTTTCCTTCCAATATGAATGTTATTGATTTATTCATAATCATGAGCGGCTAAAACCCATAGCTAGGATTGTGGAAACCCTGGAAAATTAACAAAGTAGGGAAAGTATGATTGTTGATGGAAACCAATACCTATGGAATGTATTGCTTTATCTTCATTATAATAGTTGTCTTAGAGATTGGAAATATTACGATACCGCCTAGATATTACTACTTTCTCTAACAAAAGGGTAGTAACTAGGAAAAGATAAAGACAACAGTAATTTGGGGAGTTAATAGTCGATCTGAGGTAGCACAATGGTATATGTGAATGATTATTAACCTTCATCTAATAACTTGAGACTCAAAAGATGATAGTTAGCTAGGACTAGGGTAAGGGTTAGTAACGCGACACTTTGAGACTAATAAGTAAACTCATCCTAACGACTGTAGGAGGTACATAACTTATCAGTTCTGCATGCAAGGTATTAAGTTGGTTCAACAATGTACGTAAACCTGTGGAGTTGATATGTCAGGGGGAAACACAATCCTAGTGTTCACCTATAACTGATTTTAACCAGAGTTAATATTATTACTTACTCGAGATTACTACAAACAAACTCTCCAATTTACTTTCCAGTACTACCTGTTGACTATAATTGCTGATAACTACAATCCACATAATTCTTTGGGATTTAACCCCAACATTAGTTGGGTAACTATATCTTTACAGTGACTGTACTATCATCAAAAAGAAGGTGTTGCTTGGACTTTATTAAGAAATTAATGTCGTTGTCATGTAACACGGTGTTGATTTGCTAATTGAAGTTGTTATTGTTTCCAGGTTTTTCTTTTTGTTCTTATTTGGGCATACACGGGTGTATTGCTAGTATACGGAGTAGAGACAATCCCTTACTCCCACTAATTTCTGAGATGATCCTACAATAACATAGTAGGATGTCGGAAAAAACTAGAAAGAATTTCTCTGAAGATGAAGTTTAGATGTTGTTGAAAGACAGGCAGCAGACCGCTGAGTAGCATTCAGTGGAGATCAAAATATATGCCAACCTTAAGCCATCCCATCATGTCAGTATGTTCAACCGTATTTTAGTGATAAAGAAGATTTGGGATACAATGAGACGGCTGATATAAAAGCCATTATCCTTCCTGCCTTATCTCCTGATGTGAAATTCAATAGCCTTAATGCTATAATCCAGCTCTTATATTTGAAGGGTATGTTTGCGCGGTTATTGACAGATAACGCAAACATGCACTTGGAAAATTTTAGTGAGATATACATTTCATATACCATACCTAGGGGTAGATCAGGAGGCACCTAAGACTAAGTTTGTTTCATTTATTATTTACTGGAGAAGAATCATTATGGCTTGGGGAACTGCCAAGAGGATCTACTACTTCATAGAAGGAGCTACGCAGATAGTTGTTAAATAGGTTCTTTCCTCTATCCAGGGTATTGCAGCTTAAGGACGAGATTTACAATTTCAAGTAGTTGAACTCAGAATCTATGTATGATGCATGGTTTCGATTTAAGAAGAGACTGAGCATGGTACCCAATCACCAGATATCAGGGATAAGCTTGTTAGAGATATTCTATAGAGCCTTGACTACTAATTTAAGATAAATGGCAGGCACTATTTTTGGAGGAACCCTTATAAGATTGCGATGGGAGATTGCTACGGGTATTATGGATTAGATCTCGTTAACTAACCAAGGGTGAAAAATTTGAGAGGTTGAGAAAGGTTTGGATATTTATGACAGTGGACCTCCCAGTTCACATAGTACTGCAGATGATACGATAGCACATGAGATTTCATTATTACAGACAAAAATTGGTGAGTTAGTCAAGCAATTTGCAGCCATAAATTCTTCGAAAGTGCATATATTAGGGGTATCTTAGAAGGCAAAATGTGTGGATCATTGTTTGCGGGTTTCGATGCCCAAGTGCAAGAAAATTAAGGCTGGAACAATTAGAATGAGAAGGATAAATATATTCCACCTGGAAGATAAGAAATAGAGTCTAGAATAGAAGAGATGTTGACTATGTTGATGAGGGGACAATATAGTCAAGAAGCTTTTTTAAATGAACTTAAAGCTGAAATTTTATGATTATCCCAAAAGGTGGAGTCACATGAAATTGCTATCAAGCAAGTGGAGCAGTAGTATGGGAAAATCTCTATCACTTTCGTGGAGAGATAGTCAGTAGAAGCACCTGATGATAATGTATAGAGCGCTCAGAAACTTGTATGACCATCAATACGTGTGATGACTCCTCATTGAAGGAGGACTATTTACCTTCTACTAATGAGCCAAAGAAGATGGACGTTGGTGCAAATAAGCCACTTAAGGTAGAGTTTGAGAAGCTAAGCTATACTAATAATGATTTCGATAATGATAGTGATGATGAATGGATTGATGAAGATCTCCAAAACATAGTTATTGAATTTAGCTCAAGTTTTCACATTATTACAGTTAAAAAGAAATGAGATCTAGGCGCAGTAACCATCCCATATTTTAGTGGGCCTTATGAGATTAAACAGGCCTTATGTGATTCAAGAGCAAAAATAAATGTCATTCCACTGGTAATATACAAGGTACTAGGTTTGGGAGAACTCAAGCCTACTTCTACAAGGTTATTGATGGATGACTCATTTGTAAAGGAGCTAATAGGCATTGTGCATGACGTAGAAATAAAAGTTGAATTATTCAGCTATTCGGTAGATTTAATAATTCAAGATTGTGAAGTGGATACTCATTCTCCAATTATGTTAGGTAGAACCTTCCTAGTAACTAGCATAGTATTGATTGACATAGACTTAGAAGAAATCACTTTTAAGTGGAAGGATGAGCAAATTGTGTTAAATATATGCATGAAAATACAACAGTAAGATGAAATGGGAGTTGTTGTAGTAATAGATAGGGTGAATGATGACAAGACCACAATTGATATGCATATTGAGGAAAGATTAGGGGTAGAATCCATGGCCACAATAATCATGAACTTTGAGAGCGATGGAATAAATGAATAGGATGAGATGGTTCAAGCACTACATGGCATAGTTTCTTACATGTACCCCCCAAAGAAGCTCGATTTTGACTTGAAGAATAAAATCACGCCACTTGCAAGACCATCGATTGAAGAACCAACGGTATTGGAATTAAAGGTCATTAGTTCTCACTTGCAGTATGCATTTTTGGGGACCAACAATACCTTACAAATGATCATTACAGCAGACTTAGTAGGAGAATTGGTGGAGGCTTTGATATTAGTATTATGGAAGTTTAAGAAAGCTATTGTATGGACCATTACTGGCATTGTAGGGATCTCTCCAGGTATATGCACACATAAGATACAACTTGAGCCAGACAACATTCTAGTCCTGAGCATTAGAGATGACTAAACCCTCATATGTAAGAATTGAAAAAAGGAGATAATTAAATGGCTAGACGCTTGGGTGGTCTTTCTATTGTAGATAGTAGTTAGGTTAGCCCGGTGCAATTCATACTAAAGAAAAAGTGAATCACAGCTGTGATTGGATAGAGAGTAAGCATGGATTATAAAAATCTGAACAAATGCACTAAAAAAAACCACTTTCTAATGCCATTTATAGACCAAATATTGGATAAACTTGTTGGAAGGGGTTGGTATTATTTTCTTGATGGGTACTGGGGATACAATCAAATCATGATGTCTCCCAAATACCAAGAAAAGACTACTTTTACTTGCCCCTATGGGACTTTTGCATTCAAAAGGATGCTATTTAGACATTGGAATGCACTTGCCACTTTTCAGAGATGTATGATGTCCATATTCTCTGACATGGTGGAAGATACGATTGAGGTATTCATGGATGACTTTTTAGTGTTTGAAGATTCTTTTGATGATTGCCTAGCCCATCTAGCCAGTGCACTACAGAGATGTAAGGAATGGAGTTTAGTGTTAAATTGAAAAAAATGTCACTTCATGGTAAAAGAAGGTATATTACTAGGGCATAAGATCTCCAAACATGGCATTGAGGTGGACAAAGTGAAGATAGAAGTGATTGAGAAATTTCCTCCACCAGTATCAGTTAAAAATTTCTATAGAAGATTCAACAAGGACTTCTCTAAAATTGCAACCCCACCATGCAGACTTTTAGAGAAGGAGGTAAAGTTTGTGTTTGATGATGAGTGTGTCAAGGCTTTCAAATGCCTAAAGAAGAGGTTAATTTCGACACTAATTATTATATCACCTGACTGGTATGCACCTTTTGAGGTAATGTGTGATGCAAGTGGAGTGGCCTTGGGTGTTGTCCTTGGCTAAATAAGAGAGAATATTTTGCATCCTATTTATTAAGCAAGTAAAGCTTTAAACCCTGCATAAAAAATTACACTATTACAGAGCAAGAGCAACTTGCTGTGGTTTTTTCTTTTGAGAAGTTTTGATCCTACTTGATTAGGACCAAAAAGATAGTTCACACTGACCATGCAGTGTTGAGATATTTGATAACAAAGAAAGATGTCAAACATCGGTTGATTCATTGGGTACTCTTGATGTAAAAGTCTAATTTTGAGGTCAAAGACTAAAAAAGGAAAGAGAATCGAGTCGCGGACCACTTATCTAAACTTGAAGAAGAGACAACCCAAAAACTACAGAATGTTCTTGAGATAGATGATTACTTTCCAGATGAGTGTGTGCTAGCAGCATCTCATATAACCTAATTCCCTGGTTTGCTGATTTTGCCAACTACTTGGTAAGTGATCTCATTCCAGAAGACTGATCCTTCCAGCAACGACGTAGATTTATGCAAAAGATAAGTAAATTCTTTTGGGATAAGCCATATCTATTTAGGGTTTGAGCCAATAGAATTATTCAGAGATGTATACCAGAGGTGGTGATGATGAAAATTCTAGAGGCTTGTCATTTATCACCAGTTGAGGGTCATAATAGTGGTACACGAACAGCCCATAAGATTAGACAATGTGGGTTTTATTGGCCTATAATCTAAAAGGATGCTATTGATTTTGCACAAGCCTGTGACCAATTCCAGTGTCAAGGCAATATTTTACGATGCCATAAAATCTCTATGACACCTATCTTGGAGTTAAGAGTTATTTGATGTGTGGGGATTGATTTCATGGGTCTGTTTGTAAGCTCCTATGGCATGTGGTACATTCTGGTAGCATGGGCGGAGAAAGTTGCACTTTCGAACAACAAAGGTAGAAGTGTCACTAATTTTTTAAAGAGAAATATCTTTTCCAGATTTGGCACCCTTCGTGTAATCATTAGTGATGGTGGTTCTCACTTCTGCAATTATTTATTTAAGGCCTTTATTGATAAATATGGTGTCAGTCATAGGGTGGCAACACCTTACCATCCACAGACTAGCAGGCAAATGGAAGTCTCTAATAGAAAAATAAAGTCCATATTGGTAAAGACTGTGAATGCCAACAAGATTGACTGGTCTAGAATGCTAGATAATGCGTTATGGGCCTACTAGATATCTTATAAAACTCCCATAGGTGCCTCTAAATATTAGATTATATATGGCAAAGCATGTCATTTACTAGTTGAGCTGGAGCAGAAAGCACTTTGGGCATTGAAAAGGCTAAATTTTCAATGGTGTGATGTAATAAATTAGAGGCTGAGCAAGGTAGATGAGTTGGACAAATTTTTACTTCATTCTTATGATAGATAATCCATATACAAGGAGATAATGAAGCTATACCATGACAATAAGATAGTAAAGAGAATGACAAGCCTGGGGATTTGGTATTGGTGTACAACTCAAGACTATGCCTGTTTCCTGGCAAGATGAGGTCAAGATAGACCAGACCATTCACTGTAGTTAAGGTGTTCCCATATGGTGCTATTGATGTAATCATGGTGGTGATGCTATATTTAAAGTGAATGGGTAGTGTTTGAAACATTACAAGAGAAACCTAGAAGAAGTTAGAGTTTGTGAAGAGACATACCTTGACGAGTCTAAGTAGTCATGGGATCTGAGTCATGTCGCGACAGTAAATCAGACACTTCTTGGGAGGCAACCGAAGGTATTGTATTATTTTTATTCATATTACGTGTTTGACGCTAGATCTTTGCATCTACTGTATTGCAGGTATGTTCCTAACTCTCTCGTTTTGGATTTATTAATTGGGAATAATACATAATTTTCTATCAGGGATGGAATGACTTGTGGGTCTTGATGTCGTCTTGGAGTTTTTATTTTCGTGCCTCTTTTCCCTGGAGTTTTGTTCCAAGTAGATTCAGCAAGTTTTGGCATAGTGTGTTTGGTGTAGTGATTTTATGTATAATTAGGTGATTTTGAGTATTAGTAGAAGCCAGATTTTGATTGATTTTTGATAACCCTGTAAAATTTTGTGATTTAGAACTATGATTGATGTACATATATGTGAACCTTGTGGATCTTGTTATGGCATTAGTATTGGGGACATAATAACTATTTGTTAACAATTGCATGAATTGAATAGGTGATAGTTGGTGATATTGCCCATATGCTATGTGAGTGTGAGATGTTACCTAGTTCCCTTCGTGTGTTAAATTCAGAACTTGCCTGGTTAGTCTTGCCTAGGTTGAAGGATAGTTGTTAGGAAAGGATCATAGGCTGTTTTTTTATTTTAGTCCACCTTTAGTTAAATGACATGCCATATGCAAATTGTATCATTTGATCCATGTTTTGAGCCTTATAGCCTATTTTCCTTGTTACACCTTTAACCTTCTTATTTGTGTTACAAGTTACCTATTTTAGCCATGTTCCTCCTTAGACCTTATGCACCTTGACTCAGGCAAAAAGCCTAAGTTGAAAGTGGCTATCATAGGGGTGTGTAATGTAAAATGGGTATGAAAAAGGGTAAAATAAGAGAAAAAGTTAGTAAGGCTAGGTGTGATAGCAAAAGAAAAAGAAAAATTGTAAAAGAAAAAAATAGTGAAAAAGAAGAAAATAAAAAACCATATCCAACCTAAATGTGCATAAAAGAATAAAAGGGAGAAATAAGGATAAAATAAAAAGAAAATTGGCTTGTAAGTGAGACCCCAAAGTTATTATACTAACAAGGAGGCTTAGTCACTTTAAATGTCCATACCTATCATACCATACCCCAAGCCTACATTATAAGTCGAGAAAAGTCCTATAGTGATCCTGCCTTTACTATCAGAATGCTAAGGTAAAGAAAATAAGAGCAACCCTATGGTATTTGACATGCATTGGCTGAAATTTTTTTGTTGAGTGTGAGTGTCTCTTGACTGTCCCTGTATTGACATGAATGATTTCATATGAGTGAGTGGGACATTTTTGTTGTAAGTATACTAGAGTCATATTGCCAACTATTTGCTTGTCTCAGGTAGTGTATATTATACATATGAATGGTAGTCTGTTGCTAATGTAGTTTCCATACAATGATTCTTTTGTGTCACATTATTGTGCTTCATATTCTTACACAGTTGGTTTTGAAAAGACATATAGAAAGGGATATTGTGATTTGAACTTAATATGATGATTGAGTTCCTTGAGTATCTTAGATTCTCCTAGTTAAGCGACGTTTTTATTTCATTGTGTTTTTATTTCTTGAGGACATGAAAACGTTCTAAGTTGAGTGTGTTGATGTGCTATAGAAATATAGCACTTTAGACGCTTAAAATGAGCAAATATGTAAGTTTCTAAGCCCTTTTTATTGGATTTGATTTATTTTTGGTATGTTTTGTAAAAAACCATGATTTGGATGATAAGTTTGTGAAAATGGTAAAAAAGGTGTTTTTGGTTACTTTTTGAGTGATTATGGATGATTAGGATGTTTTTCGATTTGATCGTGATAAAAACATATTCGAGAATCGAAGAAGAGCTGAAAAACTAACTTCCAGCACCTACTAAGTTGACCCATGGATCGCGGGTAGGACCTACGGACTTCTGGTACACAAAGCAGGTACCAGAAGTCTAATATCTCGGAGATTACTTGCAGGAAAATTTTCATCTGGTATATGTGGTTGGTACCTATGCCTAAATCAAACCGCTGGTACAACCAAGCATTGATCGAGATAAGGAATCCACCGCTCAAAATTTCCTAAATATTGCTAGGGATGGAGACTTAACTTTGAGGCAAATAGAGAAAGGAAAACCTGGTGGCAAACAAAGAAAAAAGCAAAGGGACAACAACGTACTAACTTCAGGTATGCAAACGAGGAGAAGTGCGTCTAAATCCAATATGTAGCTATAAATAACACTGTTATTTGGAATATTAGATCAGTACTCACTAAGAAAGCTTTTAAAAGGATTCTGTCATTGCATAAAAAGCATCAATTTTATCTTATTAGTTTGTCTACCCTTTCAACATACCCATAAAATTGAGAAGTACAGGAGAAGGTTGGGGATGCCTACTGCTTTGTCAAATATTAATGGAAAAATATGGGCTTTTATGGATGTGAATTGCGAGGTGACAGTGCTCATGGTTATGGAGCAGCAACTTTCTCTGAAGTTATTCAATAATGCTCTCGGCAAGCAGATAATAGTTACACTTGTTTACGCAAAGTGTGATTCGATGAAGCGGGTTGCTTTATGGGATTCAATGCATTTGTTGGGATCTCGTATGAGTGATCCTTGGCTTGTCATAGGGGATTTTAAAGTCCATGTTAATCCTTGTTCCCTTTACTGACATATTATTTATGTATGTATACGATGATGTGCATATGATTTTGAATCAAATTTGACTTGGATTATTTTATCCCCTACACTTGAGTTACATATAGTGCTCAACCCATTAACCGTCTCCAAATGTTGTATCCGTACGTGATGCAGACATTGAAGATACTTTTAATTTTCCTTCACAGAGTTAGGTGGATCAACTTGGTTCGTCGGTTTATTATGGTGAAGTGGTGAGATTCCATTCTTAAAAAACTTAGATATTTCATCAGTTCCCTTCATAGACTAGAATTGAGAGTTTACATCATCATTAATATTGTCATTGACATTTTCAGGTTTGAGGGTATGTCTCGGCAATTTAATGATTTTGGATTTATTTTAGAAGGCTTTATGGATTACTTTGGACTTAGATGGGGATGTTGGTTGGTTTTTTTGGCCAGTTATCGGTTATAGATATGTCCTAAATTCTTTGATCTTATCCTATGCTATCTTGTTATATGTTCGAAATTCATCCAATGTTAGGGGTGTTGTGTTCTATTTGGTTAGGTGCAGGGGGTGGTCTCCAGTCCCAGTTAGACTTGAGATACCAATCATGGTCTTGCCCTAGTTTGGGTTGTGACACAAGATTACCACCATTACCCTCTTTTTGTTAAAATTTTGACTCCTTGTTTTGAACACCATTAGCAAGATCATGACCAATAGGAGAATCTTTAATATTTTAAATATTTTAAGCATTGATATTATCTTTCTAAATAGTAGAAGAGGCTCTAGAGTCAACACAGAGCCAACCAAGAAGATCTTATGATCATCATGAGAAAAAATTCCCTTCCTTTTGGTTACCCCTTCCACTAAGTTAGTAGTTTCCTCCTTTGTTTCGCCATCCATACCTCCATTAACTTCACATTCAGTGAACACACTAAAAGAATTAACGTGGGGTTGATGGAGCATTGAGTCAAAACCTATTTGTAGGACATTATCAACAATTGTCAACACATTATTGGGGTGGTATTGATGGGTCGTTAAGTCAATACCCAAGGTCCTATCATAAGGGGCTTTGGAACTAGTAGGATCGTTTGGAAAGTCAATGTTGATATCACTGAATTGTTATTGTCATTCACTTTTGATAATTTTTGGAATATTTTATCCAATTGGCATCAACATTATTATGATTTTGAGCATTTTTAAATTTTCCTTCTGATACATATTAATTTCGTTACTTTCCTCTTTAATGTTGTCTAGATGAATTCTATGTCCTGCATTATTTACACAAGCTTAGTATGGAGGTGTTGACTCTGAACTCCAGGGTCAACATTACACACACTTAGGGGTTAGTATTTTTATTGTTAGAAGTTATACTAGCATGCTGCTGCTGATGAGTTTATTATCCAAGAGTTTGTGGAGACCTTGGTCTATAGACTTGTTGCATTTTACCCAGTTCACAATATATTATTGAGTTTGTTGTTGTGGTTGAAAGTTTCTCCTTTTTTGGAGTTTTCCAATTTTCTTGTTCTTGAGCATTATCACCATTCTTGTTACTGCTCATATCTTGTGCTCAGTAGCATGTTGTTTTTCTTGAGTTCTTAAGTCCTTGGTGTTGTCTCTAGCAACCAGTTCTCTTGTTCTTTTCTTCTCCTATTTTCTTCATCTTTTTTCTTGACAGTACATCCCATAATACTATGTCCCTGATGGTTATAGTAGAGACAATAGTCTTGTACCCCTATATATTGAACTGGTTGCCACCTTCCTTCTCCATTTTCATATTTTCATACCCATCCAAACACTATGAGGTCTTTGCTTTGTCAAATCAATTTGTATTTTGACCTTAGAAACACCACTGCAAATTTTTTTGAATGTAGATAAATCAAGAAATAAAAATTTATGTAATGACCCTTCAAATCATTTTTCATAGTTCTACTTATTTTTATTGTTAGAGCTTCTCTATAGCTGCCCTAATTCATTTATGACTTGCTAGGACTAACTGTACGGTTACCGGGAGTTAGTTTGGTTTGGAAAGCCATTTTTCTATTTTGAAGTCTTCGTTGGTTCCAAATGATCACCGGTCAAAAACTTTAGCTAAATGACCTTGAATAAAAATTCTGACTATTCCAGTAGTTCTGGAATGTGGATTTTAGGCAGGTGAACCTTTGGTTAAAGTCCCGAGGCACATGGCTTATTTCGACCTATTGGTCAAAAAGTTAGGAAATTAGAAATTGGGTGTGGACCTACATTTCATCGACACAACCTCAAATGGAAATTTTGATCACGCCATCCCATTTGAAACATCAAATTCAATATTGTATCATATTTTATTTACACGTACGGGGTTCCGAATGAATCTCAATCACTCAAATGAAGTCCATTTAAGATTAAAAAATTTGGTGCATCAGGTATCTGTGTGACCACGACTGCAAAGGGTAAATTATCATTACCACATCTGATTTAACCTTTTCCAGTATTGCAATTTGAATGGGGAAATGCTGTGATCACGACTTCTGCCCCTGATGCCATGGACCAGGATCGCGAGTCTCAAGTTGCAATAGCTATACCGAGATCCTGGAAAGGGTATAAATACCCTATTTTAGCCTCTTTTGCCATTCCTTCATCCATTCTATTGATACTAATACCCTAAATGGTGAGATAACTTAAAATTGAGGCTTGTGGGTGATTAGGAGCATGGCTAACACTTGTTTATGCGAATATCTTCCGATTTGTGGTAAGAACCCTTTTCATGATAGAATTTTCCATTTCCTTTTAAAAAATCCCAAAGTATTGGAGGCTTAATTTTATCCCCAAGTTAGCTAGAATTTCACCCATTTTGAAGAGTGATAACTCCTTGAGCAAGAGGGAATGTTGGGTCGATTTTAGAAATATAACTTTTTCGTAAATATGACCCACATTGGATTTTGGTGTATTTTTTGACCTGATGCACAATAGTGCAATATGGGTATCATTATTCTTGTATTGATGATTAAAAAGTGATTTTGATATCTTGGCATCTTGCGAAAGCATCTCAAAAGGGAAAAACGGTGATTTAGTGGATCTTTTGAGCTTTCTTTGGCATTTAGGTAGGCTAGATTTTACCCCTTGTCAGATTAAGAAAATTCATAGTATGTTTATGATATTGTGCTAGATTTGGGATGGGATTTAGGTGTTGGTGTGATAATTGTAATTCGTTGGTTAGTTGGACTATTTAGGCTATTTTGGATACTGTTTTGGGCATAATTAGCCTAGTTAGTCATATCCTAGGTGAAGTTGACCTTGTATGCTCTTGTTTATGATGGAAATACCTTAGTTACTTAATTAATGAGGATATTTTCCTTAGCTACTTGAGTTTAGGATGAAATTTACCTAAATTACCATTTTTGCTCTATATTGGGAGAATTTGCTATCCTAGGGATAGTTATGGTTTGTTTAATATCTAATAGTGAATTTAGATATCTTAGCCTTGTCTGGGGTAGATATTGCTTGATAAAGGTTTTTTGGGATTTAGAAGTGGGCTCTTCGGCCTACCTTAGGCCAAGACTTATAATAGTTATTAAAGACCTTTTATATGCTTATGTATATCTAGGAAATATTTATTGCAGTGATGTATAGACGCCTTGGTACTTGTTGGGTATAATGAATGATATTGGAAGTAATTCTTATTGATTACACTACGAATGAGTTATTGATTAATCTTATGATAGGACATTGAATATGTTATTGTTTAAGCTATGGAATATGCTATTAAACAAGCCCCCGATTATGAGATTGACTAAGCCATTAATTAGGCTAATGATTAGGCCATTGGTTATGCTATTAACCATGTTAGAGATTATATGTATCGACTAAGTTACTGATCATGCTAATGACTATAATAGTGATCATGCTATTGCCTATGCTAATGACCATGTCTAATGACTATACTATCGATTTTTCTATTAGTTATGTTAATGATCATTCTTGTTGGATACATTGACAATTGTGCTATTGATTGTACTAGAGATCATGATTATTAACTATATTAGCACTTATGCCTTGGATTATTAAGCTTTTGACTAAACTAATGAAAATTTATCTATCATGCTAAAGATAAGCTAGTTATTATGCTATTGATGAAGTTATTCCCTATGCTATTGATAATAATTATGGATTATCCTAGCAATTATACCTATTGACTATATTAGCAATTACGATGCTTATGGGTTATATTGGTGATTACGCTATTGATCTCACTAAAGAGCATGCTTATTGATTTTATTATCGATATTACTATTGATTATATTAAAGACCATTCTTAATAAATATAATAGAGACTATACTATCGATTATGTTAAGATCATATTTATTTACTATATTGGTAATCATGTTATTGATTATGCTACCGACCATGGTAATATTGATATGGTACCTGGTATAGGTTTGGATATTTTTTATACTATGAGTTATACAAATATTGATTGAAATCCAAATAATAATGATGATATCAATTATTGATAGCCAGTATGAGTTCAGAGCATGGCTACAATATTGATGATGATGATATAGATTATTGATAGCCAGTGTAAGTTTGGAGCATGGCTACGATATAGATGATATTGATGTAGTGTTGATGGTATTGATGATATTGGTGATAATATTGAGGAAGATATTTATAAAGATTTCCTTGATTATACTTATTGGTTCGAGTTTGGATATGCGTATTATACTATGATGGCATACTTATTACGGTATGATGGTATCAGATATACGCGTTATTATGATTTATTTACTTATTGATGCAAAATGATATTTGAGTTGATTCAGGTTCATCTCTACCTCAACTTAATTATGTTTTCTTGCATTTAATCATACTTATATCATGTTTTAGCTCAGTAGGCCGATGATGCCTATTGAGTACCCATGGTTTAGGTACTCATACTTATTTCTTTACCTTTTTGTGTAGATTTGAGAACTAATTACCGCTGTTGATTGATGTTTATGATATGTTGATATTAAGAGATAAGGTGAGCTCTTTGAGTTATACTCACCTATTTTCTTCTATCTTTTATGTTTAGTCTATTGTTTTAAGACAAATATTAATGACTATTTTAGAACTTAAGTTGTATTATTACTAGATGCTCTTGTACTAGCTCTACCAGGTCATGGGATAGTTTTCTATGTATTGACTATCTTTTATCTACTTTAAATACTTTGTCAATTTTGAAGTTGTGTTGTTGATTTCCACCAATGTGGGCATTTTTATACTAAGTTAAACCTATTGTGTTTAGATCTAGGTTATGATTTGGCTTACCTATTGGTGAGGAATAGTAGGTTCCATCATGACTCATAATTCTAGTCATGACAAATTGGTATCAGATCCTAGGTTTCCCTAGTAATGTTGGTAAAAGATCAAGTGTCTAGTAGAGTCCTGTGGATCAAAGTGATGATGTCTGTTTCCTATCTTTAGGAGGCTATGGCCATTCATAGGAGTTCTTCACTTCTTTTACTTATTTTGAGCTAAGAGTATGAGTTGATTTATAGAGAATTCCTTTGACTTCATTCTTTCACAAATAACAAGGACACGTGCTACCGCTATTCGAGATGAGGGTCCAAATACCGAGCCTCAAGACCTTACTTTGATTCATAGATGACCCAAAGGTCATGGAAATCCATGAGATGTGTCCCCATCTAGTGGCAAGGATAGGGGGCCTCCACCAGACCCTATTCCCTCTCTTGAGTTATTGATTTTTTGCCCTAACCAACAGTGGGCCAGGGACTAGTCCAGGCTCTATTTTTTCTTCAGTGCTCAAATTTTCTTTGGTTCAACTCTTGAGGTTAGTTGGTGGATGGTGCACACTCTATGGATCAGAGTAGTATTGAGTCAGTGGCATAATCGATAGTTACAGCTCCTAAAGTTGAGGTCCCTCTTATGCTGACAGTTTCTCAGTCGGCAGTTGCTCAGCTAGTGGCTGCCTAGCCTACTATGTTTGCTAAGGAGCAGAAGATGTTGCCTAGATTCTTGAGCCTGGCTTCACCTAGGTTTTCTGGTGCGATAGGTGAGGAAACATATGAGTCTTTGATTGCTTGTGAGGGTAGGCCATAATTTAGTCCTTGTTAAGATTCGTTGTGCAGATTACACCATATTTCAGTTGGGCTTGGCTGCTTAACATTGGTTGAGAGGTTACAAGGATTCTAGACCAGCTGGATCATTTTCTTTGACCTAGACTCAGTTTTCTGAGATATTCTTGGAAAAGTACATGGCTCGTAGTCTTAGGGATCATTTAAGGGATCAATTTTCTAGATTAGAGTAGGGGCCCATGACAGTTGTAGAGTATGAGGATTGTTTTCATGAGTTGTCTAGGCATGCTACTTTTATTCTCAATTTAGAGTATGAAAGAGTTCATTCCTTTGTTTGAGGATCAAGACTTTTCCTTTGCATGTCTACTTAGAGTTCAGTTATTGTGGGTTCATCATTTGCTGAGGTGTCAGATCACGCTCAAGTGATAGAGGAAATACATTGTGAGGACCGTGGGGGCAGTGATATGAGGCCTAGACATTATGATAATTTCAGTGGGAGCCATAGTAGTTTTCAATTCAGAGGTAGCCATTTTCATGGTAGATATCCTAAAGGACCATCCTTTCAGTCTTAGAGCTAGCCTAGTCGATCGGTTTAGGCATCTCTTCTGAGTACTGATGCAGGTCAGTCTAGTGTTAGTGATCGGCTTGGTCAGGGTATCGCTCAGTCTTTGAGGGGTTCATATTCTAGTCATTTTATATGTGGTAGTTACTCCGGCGGGTCAGTGGATCTATTTTTTATGGTTCAGCTCTTGGTATATGTTATAGTTGTAGAGCTCTTGGTCATTATTCACAATAGTATCCTAGTCATGGGATGATTTTTGCCTTTGCTCAGAGTATTCCCCGTAAAGAGTAGTTTATCCCTTAGCTTAAGGTGGTTCTCAGGGTTTTAGGGGTGGTTCCAGGGTACCCAAGGAGGTTCTTAGGAAGGCAGGATAGGAGGTTAGTCAAGAGTCCAGCTAGGTGGCAGGCATGGTCAGTTATATACAGTACCTGCTAGACCTGAGGCTGAGACTTCTGATGCTGTTATTACAGGTGCTATTTTGGTGTGCCACCAGTCCACCCTTGCTTTATTTTGTCTGATATCCATTTAGAATGTGTTTGCTTATTATGCCCACGATTAGAGTTATTTAGGAATTTATTAGTTGATCCATTGCATGTATCTACCCTTATAAGTGATTCTTTAGTAGTGGATCAGGTGTTCAGATCTTGTGTTGTGAATGTTAGAGCTATTGATACTCATGTCGATCTTATTATTCTAGATATGGTGGAATTTGATGTAATTATGGGAATGCACTGGTTATCCCACCATCATGCAATCATGGATTGTTTTACCAAAGACCATTACCTTAGCCACGCTCAACGTACCCCCATTCGTGTGGTAGAAAGTGATTAGCCATGAGCTGACAGGAATTATTTCTTATGTTCATGTCAAGAGCCTTATTTCGAGGTGTTGTGACTCTTATCTCACTTATATTCATGGTGTTAGTGTAAAGAAATCATCGCTTGACTCTGTTTCTATAGTTCATGAGTTTCTTGATGTGTTCCCTTCCGACCTTCCTGGTACTCCCACTACCCATGAGATTGAGTTTGCTATTAATCTCGAGCCTGTAACCAAACTTATTTCTATGGCACATTATAGGTGGCTCCTGCTGAGCTTAAGGAGCTTAATTTCCAGTTTTAGGACCTTTTTAGTAAGGTTTTATTAGATCAAGTATGTCTCCTTGGGGAACACCTATGTTATTTGTGAAGAAGAAAGATGTCTCCATATGTTTATTGATTATAGGAAACTTAATAAGGTGACTTTGAAGAACTGTTATCCTATGCCTCCCATTAATGATTTGTTTGACCAGCTTCAGGGAGCAGCAATATTTTTTATGATTGATTTGAGATTTAGTTACCATCAGTTGAGGATTCGGGATGAGGATATCCCAAAAAAATCCTTTAGGACCCGTTATGGTCATTATGAGTTCTTGGTGATTCCTTTTGGCTTGACTAATACCCCAACTACATTTATGGATTTGATCAACTGAGTATTCAGACCTTATTTGGATTTTTTGTGATTATGTTCATCGATTACATCCTTGTATATTCGAGGAGTAGAGAGGAGCATGCACAACTTTTGAGGATTGTGCTCCAAACTTTGAGAGATCGTGTGCAGTTTGGCAAGATTTCTACGTGTAAGTTTTGTCTTGAGTCGATGAAATTTCTTAGACATGTGGTGTCTAAGGACGGGATTATGGTAGACCCCTCAAAGATTGAGGTGATTCATGATTGGGATAGACCTACATCTTCGACTTAAGTTCGTAGCTTTATTGGTTTTATCAGTTATTATCGATGGCTTATCGAGGGCTTTGCTACTATTTCAATGCCTATGACCAGATTAACTTAGAAGGGCTTTACTTCAATTTCCGTTTTAGATCTTTCTGTAGAGGGTGAGGTATTCACTGTGTATTGTGATGCTTTTAGCGTTGGTCTAAGTTGTGTTTTGATGCATCAGGGTCGTGTTATTTCTTATGCTTCGAGACAACTTAAGGTTAATGAGCAAAACTAACACACTCATGACTTGGAGTTAGCAGTGGTAGTTTTTGTGCTTAAGATTTGGAGGCATTATCTGTATGGTGTCCATTGTGAGATTTTCATCGATCATCACAGACTTCAACATCTTTCGACCTAGAAGGAGCTTAATGCTAGGCAATATAAATGAATATAAATGCTTAAAGATTATGGTATCTCTATCTTGTATCATTCGGGCAAGGCTAATATTGCAGTAGATGCCTTGAGTAAAAAAAAAGTGAGTATGAGTAGTTTGACTTGTATTTCAGTTCCTCAGAGACCATTGGTATGGGACGTTTAGTCCTTAACCAATTTGATGGTTTTCCTTTATATTTCATACCCTAGGAGAATTCTTACCAGTGTTGAGGTAAGGTGTTTTCTATTTAAGCAGGTCCAGGATCGTCAATTTGAGGATAGTAAGCTTTCCTTCCTTCGTGATCAGGTATTGAGTAGAGAGTGCAAGAGGACCCCCATAGATTCAAAGGGTGTTTTGAGCTTTGATAGCTGTATTTGTGTCTTGAGTGTAACATCTTAGGAAATTTTTGAATTTAGTTTAGTATTTTAAATAAGTATAACTCCTAATCTCTAGAGAGTGACGTGGTACATCTAGTTTATGGAGAATTATAGTGTATTTATAGAATTGTTTGTAAGTGATTATGGGCCTAAAATAATGTAAGTGGTGGATTAAAAGGATAAAAGTATAGGCTAATAATTTAACTTCGTTTGTCTTTAAAAATATTAATGTTGTGCTCTTTATCTAAGTACTGATTAGCATATATATGGCATTCCCAAAGACCATATATTTCTAAACATAATATTGAAAGGGCCACATATTTACAAATATAATATATGAGGCTCATTTTTGTCATTATCATAAGAAGCTTTCCCCTTCATCTCATTTTCTTTCTTTCAATTATTTAATTTCATAGTCGAGTACGACATGAATAAATTATGGCTAAGTAGATTGAATCTTTGGAGTCGTTTGAAACCAATAAATCTACTTTATTTATGAAGTCCTCGAGATTTCCTACTGTAAGATAAATGGGGAAGCCCATTGTACATTGTGGAACCAAAAATTGAGGTATGTAAAGCTAAACCCTCCTTTGCCGTAAAGACATAATTCATAGTCATTTGTTTCTCCTAATAGAATCGATATGGTTTACTTGATATAAAGGGACAAATCTTTCACCTTCAATGCATCTAATACATAAATTTATGATTAATATTGCCACAATATTCATGTTTCCTTTCCATTTTTAATTACTTGTCTCTATCCTTCATGCATCCATTTATTGGAGTTGTAGTATACATTCTTACCCTTATCAAGTCAAGTATCTATAGTGCAACAAATACTTGTATTCGTGTGCACTGAAAATTCTTAGAATCCATATATTAGGTTTATCATAAGCAATAAGTTTAGAATAACTAGCCATAGCATAGTCGTCTTTGTATATTGGATCACATAGCGATATAGTGGTAGAATAAAATAATAACTAGCGTTTGAATAGCTTGGCACTAGTAGAGAAGTTAGTGGAATATGAGAAACATTACTTTAATGGCTGAATAGTATTTATCACAATACACTTGCATAGGATTATGTGGCACTATTTGATAAAAGTTATTGATGGAAGGGTACATAGGTTTGACTTGGCATATTACTTGAGGTGATTTTGTAGAAGGATCGAGATCCCAAATATTGTGGTGTACCCACCCTTGTGGCATTATTTGCATTTGGAATCAAATGGGGTGGCCCTGACTCAAGTAAATATATGGCACATATGGCCTGCGGGCAGACCCTTATAGTGAGACCCAAGGTGGGGTGTACCCTGTATTAGACTCTAACTATAATTATACGTATAAAATCATAGTCAAGAGTATCTTGGTAGCACAGGTCATACACTTGATGTAGAATGTCCTTGGAGGTCCATCATATGATTATTTGTATTAAAAGTAGGTACATGACATCACTTAAGCAAATTATGAGGCCCTTAATAACGATGATTTATTCAGAAGTGGTTAGATGATAAGTTAATAAGGTAAATACATAAGTAATAGTCTTATATGTATATTTTTCACCTATTCTCTCATAAGTTATAGTTTCATATAAGAGGATCTAGTATTAAGCCATCCGCAGTTGCTCATTCAATTGTTTGATTCATTGAACATACTTATGCATTTACTTGTTATTTTGTCTGCTTTACATACTAGTACATACTTTATATGTACTAATATCCCTATATTCAGGCACACTATATTTTTGTAAATACAGGATTAGATATATTGATGAGCAGACTTCTATATTAGGCACTTGTCCATTTCATCAAAGTTGTTAGTGAGCTCCTCTCTTACCTGGAGCTAATAAATGTCTACTACTATTTAATCATGTTTTTTGTAATAGTTTAAGTAGGTCGGGGCCCTTTATCGACCACCTTTCTTGGTAGATTTACAATTTCTCTTAGAGGCTTCCTAGACAGTGTTAAATTTTCACACGTGGTCATAATTTCACTTGTGTAGATTGGTTGAGTTCAATAAGTTAGAATTGTGCCTTTACATAGGCCCTAATAATTATTCAGAATTAGTAACTCTTTTGATTAGAATATATGTCAGTTGTACAACTCATACATACACTATTCTAGTCCGCTCATTCTACACTAGGGCGTGACATCAAGGATCGATGACTTAATTTAGCTAATTTTGCATAAGGCTCACAACTCTAGATATTCTATTTATTCGGCTATAGCTAAGATGTATAAAGATTTGAGACTTCATTATTGGTGGAGTGGCATAAAGAGAGATATGGTGAATTTTATAGCTCTTATCTTATGTTGTCAGCAAGTGAAGGCCGAGTATCAATGAACCAGTGGTTTGATTCAGAGATTGCCCATTCCCGAGTGGAAATGGGAGAGGATTAACATGGATCTCGTTAGTGGGTTACATTGCACTTACCGTGGTTCCGATGGAATTTGGGTCATTATATACCGGCTGACCAAGTTTGCATATTTCATTCTAATTCAGATATCCTTCTGTGCCGAGTGGTTAGCCTATATATATGTGCATGAGATAGTTTATTTTCATGGTGTGCCGATATACATCATTTTAGATGAAGGTTCCGTGTTCACATCGAACTTTTAGAGGGCTCTCAGGTGGATCTTAGTACAACCTTCCATCCTCAAATCAATGACTAGTCTGAACAGACTATTCAAGTGCTTGAGGAGATGCTTCGAGCTTGTGTTATGGATTTTTAAGGCCAGTTGGAGGAGCACTAGCCTTGGCAAATTTTTCTTATAACAACAATTATCATTTGAGTATTGAGATGTTGCCTTTTGAGGCTTTGTATGGTAGGAGGTCCTTCTCCAATTGGATAGTTTGAAATTTACAAGATTTGACCCTGTGGTACTGATTTACTTCAGGACTCATTGGATAGAGTCAGGGCTATTCAAGATAAGTTGAAAGTAGCTCAGAGTAAGAAGAAGGCCTATACAGATCATAGGCTACGGGCCTTGACATTTGGACTTGGCAATCAGGTAATCCATTATATAACGCCCATAGAGGGTATGATGAAGTTCGGGAGGAAGGGAAAGCTTAGTCCTAGAAATATTAGACCTTTCGAGAATCTTTGCATAGTTGGAGAGGTGGCTTATGAATTAGCCTTACCTCCTAATTTTGCTTCTTTCCATCCAGTTATCTATGTTTCCATGTTGCGGTTGAGCTTAGATGGGACTCATTTTAGTTAGATGAGTGGATGACCGTCATGACTCAGCCTGAGCTCATTTTGGCTAGTGATGTCAGGCGGTTGGGCACCAGAGAGATTCCTGTAGTTAAGATTTAGTGGAGACACTGCCTAGTAGAGGAGGCTACTTGGGAGATTGAGAGCGAGATACAGACCTAGTATCCTCACCTTTTTGATACTTTTGGTACATCCTAATCCTTAACTTTTCGAACAA
The DNA here is from genome assembly GCF_002878395.1 of Capsicum annuum. Lineage (NCBI taxonomy): Eukaryota > Viridiplantae > Streptophyta > Magnoliopsida > Solanales > Solanaceae > Capsicum > Capsicum annuum. The sequence goes on from NC_061121.1 coordinate 71,672,648, forward strand.
AAGTTCCTTTAGTAGTGGATATTGTAATGACCCTTCAAGTCATTTTTTGTATTTCCACTTATTTTTGCCGTTAAAGCTTCTCTATAGCTACCTCAAGTCATTAATGACTTGCTGAAACACCCTTAAAAGTTTCCACCATTTTATTTTTGAACCTCCCATGTTCAAAACATCAATTTTTGTCATAAATTATGTTTGGATAAGTTATGAGGGTGTCTCAAAAAAGTTTTGAATTTTTCGGATGAGGTTCAAGGTCGTTATTAAATTCCAAGGCTGTATGCCTTTGCATTTTAAGAATTCCATGGAGGTTAGCCTCTACGATTCCAACGTGAAATAGATGCAGTGTACCTCTACAATAATGCTGTGTCATGGAGGATAATCTCTGAGATAAGTAGTGTGGCTCGGAGGTTAGCCTCTGCGATGATGCCATGTCAGTTGTTGTTTTAAAATCATGCAATTTTCATTTCACTAACTTGGAGTAAGGTCTTTTGGGTCCTTTCACCCATGTACAACCCTTAAACATAAATAAGTTTATTATCATTAGACTTTCAAAGAACGATTGCTCATTTTCACTCTCAAACTCAAAACCCAATAAAATCTTAAGGATTTCACGTACATTCATCTTCTTGGTGCCAAGATCCAAATTACTTTCAAATTCGTGGGTATCATCTAAGGCATGTATCTCTTCCCCAAAACTTGTTTTATTAAAAGAATGTATTTAAATTATGATTCCTTTGATTTAAAGAGTTGATTATGAATTTGGGTTGAGGGTTTTGAACATTAATAATTGAATTTCTTTTACCATGGACTTTGTGAATGTTAATGGTTTGTATTAATATTTTTGAATTGATTGGGGGATCATGGGGATAGTTAATTGGAATGGGGGTCGTGGATTCCCCTAAATTGATGATTGTGGATATTGGAATTTATTTAATCTCAACCCAACCTTATGAATTTAGTTTTGAAAAATAAGTATTCTTAGGAACTATCACATGGCATAAAAGGATAATGAACATGAATAGATTTTTTATTGAACCTTATGGGGTTGTGGATTCCCTCAAGTTAATAAATTAGGGGTCATGGATTCCCTAGTTGAAATACCCCATAATATTCCAAGCTCAATTAATCTCTTAGTTGCATGCTTAAGGGGTCCAAGTCTTCAAAATTTCACTATGTGTTGAGGACTAAGACATTTTCAAGACCCCTAAACTTTATGGATTTTTGGTTTGGCCTTCTCGATCGTGAAATATTGGTTTTAAGGTGATTCACAGTTAGGGAGGTTAAATGTATGTCTTGGGTAAGTTTTGGGATTTTCAGACGAGGATCGGTACCTTTTTGGATAGCCAAAATAGTAAAGCAATACGATAAGGCCGCGGCACGTTGCTCTCTCCCCCAGAGTAAGCGACACGAAACTTTACTCTTTTTCGCAGAGAGAGGATGCAGTGTGTATCTTGCCCCACACAGAGTCATAGTTTAAGTGCCCATAGGGCATTTGATTCATTTCCCTCATCCTATTTCATCCTTAACATGAATTGAAACTTCGAAAAGGGCATTATTTGTCCCTTTCACCCTAAATTTCTCTCAAGAAACACTCCTCCTTCCCCAAGAACAAACCTAAACTTCATTCCAAAGATATCAAGGGTTTAAGCTTCTAAGTTCAAGCAATCTTCAGGATTATAGCTATTAAGGTTGTGGGATGTTCATCTTGGGCCTCTTTCACCCATGGAGCCCCAAAACCCTTTTTCAACTAAAGAATGGATTATTCTTTTGTTATGGAGTTCTGTATGTTCAAGATGGATTAAATTCATGCTTTTCCTTAGTAGTTTGACACAATTCATGTTCAAGAATGATTCCATGAAAAGTTAGGTTAACCATGCTTTAAGTTTCAATCTCCCATGTTATATTCAAGTAAATTTTATGTTATATTATCAAGTTATGATCTTAGTCAAGCAACCATGCTCATTTCCAGGTTTTAATACATTTCCATGTTCAAGTTCAAGATTCTCACATATTTGAAGAAATATCTATGTTTTGGGATCTTTGAACCTTGATTTCGAAGTACAGTTTAAGCTTTGTATCGTATTTTTATGATCATTCAGTGCTATGGGCTATAAACCCCCAGAATCTACATGTTTTACATGATTTTAGATTTTCAAGTAATGATTCAGTTAAACCATGGATATTATTATTTTACTCAGTTGATATAATCATGATGAGCACTATCAGAAATAATGTTCAGTTAAACATAATCCAATTCAGTTTCAGTGTTAGTTCAGTTGGGTGTAGGATTTAGCATAGAGCGAATGTAAGGATGACGGCTTCTCCATTAGTTTAGTCTGAATCGTTAGTAGCAGTCACTGTATTCCAGAACTATGTAGCCAGCTTAGGATGTAAGGGGTCACCCATCAGTTTAGGCTTGACTTTCTCTTAGTGGTCACTCGTTAGATTAGGTTCGACACCCTGGTTCTTTAAGACATGAGTTTAGTGGATCCACATAACAAGTGTTAGGTACCGTGTCACGATATTAACACCCTTCCAACTAGGGTTACAGGTTGGACCCCAATTTGCTCAGATTAGGGCATGTCGATTAGATGATACCTCCCACAGTCTCAGTTCATTATTTAAAGTATGCCAGTTCAGGTTTGGATGACATAGTATATAGTTATTAAGTTATTCAGATTTAAGTCATTCAGTTATACAACTTATTTCAGTATATGTCGCCCCGAGTCTGGTACCTTGGACGCTACACGGTGCTCATAATCCCAAAGGACTATGAGCTAACCCTCGACTGATATCTATAACTGATCACTAAACAATACACAGTAAAAATATGGAAAACTTGCGGAAAACTTGCCATAAGGTTCAAATATCTAAAATACAACTGAAATTTAAATACTAATACATTTGTCTGAAAAACCTCTAAACTGTCTAAACTGTGGAGTTGATGGGACAGGTCCCCTACTAACTCCATTTACTAAAATACTGAATCTAGTGCAATAATAAAATAAAGATTATCCTCAAATGATAAGGACTCACTTCTACGCCTACTACTGTGGACTGAATCTGAACTGCTAAGGGTGCTCTGGATCTCAGTCTTCTAAACCTATGGTATAAAACACCATAGCATAGAAAAGACGCTCAGTATGATAAAATTACTGGTATACTAGATGAGGTAAGGATAAATACAGGGGTTCATAAGCATGAACAATACTGACTATATAATCTGAGTATACTGAATAAGGATACATGCATGAATGCACAAACTATAACTGAAATCATAGGAACACTGAATATCGAATTATAATAATTGGATTTCTGATAACTGATTCTACTAATACTGATGTCTGATTAACTGAGGTTGAGATCAGTCCTATCTTGCGGGTGATCTCTAAATATAATGATAATAAAGATGATTAGCTAAATCTATGATTAGTCCTATCTAGTGGGTTATCTCAGAATCTAATGGTACACGACACTAATTAACTGTATTAGAGATCAGTCCTATCTGACGGGTGATCTCTGAATCTGTTGGTACTGATACTGATACTACTTGACTAAATCTGAGATCAGTCTTATCTAGTGGGTATCTCTAAATCCATTGATAATACTAATGGTTGACTGTATCTAACAGTCCTTAATCTGAGTTACTGAGCTGAGTTCTTTTACTGAGATGAATTCTGAAGTTAAGACGGTGAGAGATAGTCACCTAAACAACATGCCCCAAATCTAAACTAGTGGGATCCAACCTGTAACCCCAACTGGAAAGGTGTCAGTACCGTGCCACGGGTAAAGACAACTGCTATGGGTTCAGTCCTAATCTAGTGGGTGACCCATGAGACCAGTCCTATACTAGCGGATGATCCCAGAGTATGTCAGTCCTATCTAATGGGTGACATCTTATACCTACACTTGATACGTAGTTCTGGAACTTAGGGATTGTTTCTGAGGATCTCTGTCCTATCTAGCAGGTGAGCCCCCATCCCTAGGTTTGCTAGGTGCTGAATCCTACTCCTAACTGGAAGACACTGAACTGATTACTTATTCATACTAGGCTTGACTGAGCTGTTACTGATCGTACTTGTTTGATTGAGCTAAACTGAATTTACTGATTTTCGTTGAATGATGGAATATTACTAAGTTCTTAATCGATTACTGAACTGAAGCTGGAATGCTATTGATATTTAGATTGCTGATATTTCTTAAGTTCTTTAACTATCTGAATTCTGTAACTTACTGAGAGTACTACTAATCATGGCATGACTGAGATTATCATGAAACTGACACTGGCTCTAGACATGCAGCTAATTTGTCGGGTATAAATACCCCCAGGACTCGATAACATTAATGATACAAGACAGCACAACTCATACATAACATGACAATAGGCGATATTCATAACACAATCAATGAGGCATCTCTTCAAGCACTTAGAAGTTTTAAACATGTAATTGTATAGGGAGTGCAAACTATTATCTCTTAATTCATTCAATAAGGAATGCACATGAGTAGGAATGCATGCAACATATCATAATTCATTCACTAAGGCCTTTCAAAAATCACTTGTCATGCATTAACTTATCAATTGGGGATTTCTTGTCAACATGCTATTATGACTCTATTTCCGCCACTTAAGTATTTTATCAAACATATGTGGAGCATACTTTATTCAACACACCTAATTAATATAGTTACATCAATCAACATGCATCTTGAAGGGGTTTATCATGAACATCACATAAATATCACATTCTAGGATCAAAGCTTAGAACTTTCTAAACAAATCATGAATTAAAACTCAATAACAACATGAATTTCAATTTTAATTCACATGAATCATGAAAACTAATAAATATATATAATCTTTGAATTTAGAAAAGGGTTCTTGAACTTCGTGGGTGGAAAGAGCCCCATAATCAACGTCTAACATACCTTAGTTCTTGATTTTTGGAAGATTGGCGAAGAGACGCTTGAATTTGGATCATCAATTGGAAAACCCTAACTTGTTCTTGAGAGAAATTGAGAGAAACCACTATAGTTTGTGTGAAAATGGCTGAATCATATGTTTTAGGGTTATATAAGAGTGGGAAAAATACTGAAATAACTTGGGATCTTGGCTATTTTAATGGCTGGAAAACTAGGTGCCGATGCGCTGATCGACGCGGCACATCGATGGCATTGATGCGATACCCTATGCGTTGCGTCATGATTACATTAAGCCTTAGGACTTTTAACTCTTGCAGCCTGTAATAATGTTAACAAACGAGGTCTAAAAGATCCAAAACTTATTCGGGAACCCCTATTGATATTCTGGATAATGAATTAACTAAAATATCAACTACCGAAGGTCAGGAAGGTCATGAAATATATCATCAAAGTTCAAAGGCTTATGAGATGAAGAAGTTCCAACACTTATCCAAAAATTTTAAGTGTGAAGCTTTCCTTGACATGCTTTAAAGAGTTTTAACGATTAGGAAAATTTGTGGGGTCTTACAATATCTCCCCCTTGGGAACATTCATCTTTGAATGGGACTGACTAGGCTGTGATTACTGATAGACTGAACTTACTTAAGTGACGTGAACATCTAAAACATGAATATATGACTGGAACTACTGATATTCTAAAATCTCATACTGAACATGCATGTCTGATGCATGGATATTTGATTGAGTTGATTCTCATGAAAGCATGACTAAATTTACTGATAAGCTCAGCTTTTTCTACTGAATATACATATCTAATATACAAATATCTGACTGAGCTGACTCTCGAATGCATGACTAAATATGCAATGATAACTGATATTAAGTTTGTAAGGAAAAATCTGAGCATGAAATCGAATGGGTTTAAGGCCATGAAAGTATCGGGGAAACATAGGGTATCTCCCCCTCGGGACACTATGTCCCTCTAAGAAGGATTACTTCACTAAGACCCTTGAGGAAAACTGTGCCGATGCACAAGGCACCTACAAGCTAGATTATGACTAAACATCTAGGATCTAAAGCTAATGCGATACATGAACTGAACTAATCTTACAACTACTAGAACTTTCTATCTTTGAATAGTTACCTTCTTGAGATTTTTGATAGCATGACTAGATGGAAAGATAGGAAAGAAACTATACGAATCTGAATACCTGACTACTAAACTGAATCGCTGGCTTTACTGACTAACTCAAGATGAAAACTTAAGCTCAAATAGAAGAAAAGGATCTAACAATGCATATCATAAAGATAAAGGACTTATAACATACCCAAATCTATATTAGGGAAACCTTCTGGATTATGATGAGTCTGGAGTGCATAAAATCTATTCTGACGCTGACCACTAGTGGTACTGGAAGTGGCTCCTTTTTTACACAAATCTTTACTCCTTTGAGCCAATACTTACACTATCATAACCTGTGGCCTGGATTACCATAACCAAAACATACCTTGCTGGCTGCTCTACATGCACCTAGGTGGTTCTTACACATTCTTCACAAAGCAGTTAGGTACGCTCACTTCTCACACTACCCTGAGCATTGGAGCCTGGTATCCCATCAATTTTTCCATCCTTGAAATTTGGTACTGGTGCACTAGCTGAGGATGGAGTTATGACTAAAAACTTTTGACTATGCTGAGAATGGTTACCACCTTGACACCCTGTCTACGAAAAACTAAAACTACCTTTTCTGGATTTCTTATTCATTCTCTCTTTCTCCTTAGCTTTTTCTACCTCAATATGCTTAGCGTGTATAATATTAGTCTAGAAAGATCTATGTCACTATTAAGCATAGCAGTCCTACACTCCTTAACCACTAACCCAGATATACCAGTCACAAACTTACTCATGCTAGATCTAGGGTCAGCCATCTGCTCGGGAATATACTTAGGCAACTGATTGAACTTGAGGCAATACTCTTTCACTTACATGGCCTTAGGTTCCTGAACTCTTCTACCTTAGATTCCCTCATCTCAACTGGGAAAAACTTATCTAAGAACGCATCCTAAAATATCTGCCAAGTCATGGGAGCTGCATCCTTCTCTCTACTCTTCTTCTATATCACTACCCAATCATGAGCAATATCCTTCAACTTATAGGATGTCAATTCTACACTTTCCTCTTCAGAAATATGCATAATTTGGGTGATCTTCTTTATCTCCTCAAGATAAAGCTGTGGGTCCTCGCCTGCTATTGACCCAAAGAATTCTGGTGGGTTCATTATCATGAAATTTTTTATCCTAGCTGTGGCTGAAGCCCCATCTTGCTAAGGTGGGGATACAGCCTGATAGTTACCCTGAACATTGGTTGTCACAGTGTGGGCTAGCGCCTAAAAAGCTGTCCGAAACTCTATATGTAACACATTCTCATTCATAGGATCTACGGGCGGAGGTGGTTGGTTATCATTTCTACAGAAGGAGGTATATTCTGTTAATAAAATAAAGAATGGATTAGACTGAGCTTCTTAATTTGATCTCATGCTCACTCGCAATACATGAGTACTGAAAGAAAGGAGAATGTTCCTAAAACATCTTATAGCCTCCTGTACATAAATGTGGCGTGCAACACACCCATACACAAAACTCTACTAGATGTGGCTTTACAGACTTACTTGGACACTGTTGAACCTTAGGCTCTGATACCAAGTTTGTAATGCCCCGCGTTTGGTACCCCAGATGTTACACGATGCTTATAATCCTGAAGGACCACAAGCTAACCCTCGACTGATAGCTGTAACTGAGCACTAAAAAATACACTGTAAAAATATGGAAAACTAGTAGAAAACTTACCATAAGTTTTAAATATCTAAAATACAACTGAAAATTGAATACTGATACATCTGTCTGAAAAGCCTCTAAACTGTCTAAACTGTGGAGTTGATGGGATAGGTCCCCAACTAACTCCGTCTACTAAAATACTGAATCTAGTGCAATAATAAAATTAAGATTATCCTCGAAGGATGAGGACTCACTGACCTACTGCTGCTGACTAAATCTGAATTGTTAAGGGTGCTCTGGATCTTGTCCTTCTGAACTTACGGTATAAAACACCTAGCATAGAAAAGTATGCATTAGTATGATTGAATGTTATGTATTCTAGATGAGGTAAGGCTAAATGCAATCATTTATATGCATGAACAATACTGCCTAAATAATCTGAGTATATGAATGAGGATATATACATGAATACAGAAACTATAATTGAAATCATAGATACACTGAATAGCAAATTCTAATAACTGGATTTCTGATAACTGATTCTACTGATGCTGATATCTGATTGACTGAGGTTGAGATCAGTCCTTTCTAGCGGGTGATCTATGAATATTTTGATAATGAAGAGGATTAGATAAATCTGGGATTAGTCTTATCTAGCGGATGATCTTCGAATGGTACTCGATACTAATTGACTGTATTTGAGATCAGTCTTATCTAATGGGTGATCTCTGAATCTATTGGTACTGATACTGATACTGCTTGACTAAACCTCGGAATTTATTGGTACTGATACTGATAATACTTGACTAAATCTGTGATCAGTCCTATCTAGCGGGTGATCTTTAAATCCATTGGTAATACTAATGAATGATTGTATCAACAGTTCTGAATCTGTGCTACTGAGCTGAGTTCTTTTACTAAGACTAATTCTGAAGCTGAGACTGTGGAAGGTAGTCACCTAATCGACGAATCTGTGCTACTAAGCTGAGTTCTTTTACTAAGACTAATTCTGAAGCTGAGACTGTGGGAGGTAGTCACCTAATTGATGAATCTGTGCTACTAAGTTGAGTTCTTTTACTAAGACTAATTCTGAAGCTGAGACTGTGGGAGGTAGTCACCTAATCGACATGTCCCGAATATGAACTAGTGGGGTCTAATTTGTAACCCCAGCTGGAAGGGTGTCAGTACCATGCAACAGGTAAAGACAACTGCTATGGAGTTAGTCTTAAGCTAGTAGGTGACCCTTGAGGCCAGTCCTGTACTAGTGGGTGATCTCAGAGTATGTCAGTCCTATTTAATGGGTGACATCTCATACCTATGCTTGCTATGTAGTTCTGGAACTTAGGGATTACTTATGAGGATCTCAGTCCTATCTAGCAGGTGAGCCCCCATCCCTAGGTTTGCTCGGTGTTGAATCTTACTCCCAACTGGAAAACACTAAACTAATTACTAAATCATACTAGGCTTGACTGACCTGTTAGTGATCGTACTTGTTTGACTGAGCTAAAATGAATTCACTGAGTTTTGTTGACTGATAAAATATTATTGAGTTCTGAATTAATTACAGAACTAAAGCTGGAAGCTACTCATACTGATATTACTGAGATTTCCTAAGTTTTGTAACTATTTGAGTTCTAATGAGTTCTGTAACTGATTGAGAGTACTACTAATCATGGCATAACTGATCTTACCGTGAAACCGACACTGGCTCTAGACAAGAAGTTAATTTATCGAGTATAAATACCCCAGGACTCGATAACATAAATAATACAAGGTAGGATAACTCATAAATAACATGGCAATAGGCTATCATTTACAACACAATCAATAAGGCATCTCTTCAAACACTTGGAAGTCTTAAACATGTAAATGTATAGGGAGTGCATACTATTATCTCATAATTCATTCAATAAGGAATGCACATTAGTAGGAATGCATGCAACATATCATAATTCATTCACTAAGAATTTTCAACAAACACTTGGCCTGCGTTAACGTATACACGATTGGGGATTTCTTGTTAACATGCTATAATGACTCTATTTCCGTCACATAAGCATTTTATCAAACATACGGGGAGCATACTTTATTCAATACACCTAATTAACATGGTTACATCTATCAACATGCATTTTGAAGGGGATTGTCATGAACATCATATAAATATCACATACTAGGATCAAAGCTTGGAACTTTCTAAATAAAATATGAATTAAAACTCAATAACACATGAACTTCAATTTCAATTCACATGAATCATGAAAACTCATAAATATATATAATATTTGAATTTAGAAAAGGATTCTTGAACTTCTTGGGTGGAAAGAATCCAAGAATCAATATCTAACATACCTTTTTTCTTTATTTTTGGAAGATTGGTGTAGAGACTCTTGAATTTAGATCTTCAATTGGAAAGCCTAACTTGTTCTTGAGAGAAATTGAGAGAAAGCACTATAGTTTGGGTGAAATATGGCTGAATCATGTGTTTTTGGGTTATATAAGAGTGGGAAAAGACTGAATAACCCTGGGATCACGACTATTTTAATGACTAGAAAACTGGGTGTCGACGTGCTGGTCAATGCGGTGCATCAATCGCATCGATACGATACCCGATGCGTTGCATCATGATCATTTTGAGCCTTAGTAATTTTGACTCTTTTAGCCTTCAACAATGTTAACCAACGCGATAGGTGACTGGCGTGCCAAGATCGCGTTGGTCTACTATTTTGAGACCCCAAATATGGTCTAAACAAGGTCCAAAAAAATTTGAAACTTGTCTGGAAGCCCCTATTGATATTCTGGATCTTGAATTAACTAAAATATCAACTACCAAAGGTTGTCTTGAAATAAATAATCAAATTTCAAAGGCTTATGAGAAGAAGATGTTCCAACTCTTAAGCCAAATTTTCTAAGTGTGAAGCTCCCCTTGACATGCTTTAAAGAATTTTTAAGATTTGGAAAATTTTTGGGGTCTTACAACATGTTAATGCTTGGTCTTGCATTCACAGATATTACATGTTCATGTATACATGCTCAGTTATCTCATGCATTTTAGTCAGCCCTTGTCTCATACACTATTACATTCAAAGTACTGACCATGTACTTTTCTTTGTGCTATGTTGTCTTATAACATAGTTTTAGATTCTCCTATTCTTGAGTGTTCTTAGACAACTCAACGTTACTCAGTAGTAGTAGTGGTTATCCTCATCCATCAAAGACATGATTTTTTTATTTTAGATATTTCAATACTTTCTTTTGTTCGCCATTCAGATTTAGTTAGGGGTTTGTCCCATCAACTACTCATGTTGTTTAGAGTCGTTCAGATAATTAGTTACACAGTAAGTCAATCATTTCAACATTAATAGTTCTTTCAGATAGACAGTTTGGTTTCTAGTATTTTATCAGATATTTTAGACATGCTTTGATAAGTATTCTAGTATTCAATTTTACAGTACCTTATTAGTGTACCTTCGGCTCATGTATATATTAGTGTTTTACTCAGTGCTCACAGCAGGTACCAGTTTATGGATTAACTTATGGTCACTTGTGATCGTATGCACCATTGTTGTGACTAGGGGGTAGCTTCAAGTCGGGAAAATAGTTAGTATCAGAGCCTAAGCTTTTAAACCATCCTAGGAGTCTGAAAGGCACATTGAGTATAGTCTTGTGCATGAGTGTGAAGCGCGCTACACTTATGGACAAGAGGATATGAGATATTTTTAGAAAAGTTTCCCTTTTTTCAGTGTTTATGTCATGCGAAAGAGCATGAGCTCTATTTAAACTCTCTTTCTAATTAATCCTCTATTCCACTTATAGATAATTCCTCCAGAAGAAATAATGAAAGAAGAAATGGGGATCAGCCTGCACCACTACTTATTCAGGAAGATCCCCTGAATAAGCATGTCTTTCATGCTAAAATTTAGGCCTGCTTCCATGACTTTAGCCTATTTAGTAGCTGCTCAGAACAACCAGAAAGCCATTGCCCCCATCAATCCAATGGAAAATACAACTGCAACTAGGATTTAAGATTTTACTCGGTTGAATCCCCCTTTATTTTCAGGATCCAAGTCTAAGGAGGATTCGTAGGAGTTTTTGGATATGGTACCAAAGGTGATTAATATCATGGGAATCACTTCGAGTGAGAGTATATAGATAGCTATATATCAGTTGCAAGGTGTAGCTCACACCTAGTTTAAGCTATGGATGGAGGACTGAGGTATGGAGGCAGGGCCTGTTGAGTGGGAGAAGTTTCCATTAGAGTTGAGGGAATCTAAGGTTCAGGAGTTCATCAATTTAAAGAAGGGTAATATGTATGTGAAGGAATACTCATTTAAGTTCTCTCAGTTGGTTAGGTATGCTCCTACTATAGTGGTAGATAATAGGTCTAGAATAAGTAAGTTTGTATCTGGTGTAGCTGATGGTGTGGTCAAGCAGTGTATGATCACCCTATTTATTAAGGTGATGGACTTATCTAGACTCATGGTTCATAATCGATAGATTGAGGAGGAGAACTGTAGGAGAAAGAGAGAGAATAAGAGGGACACAATAGGTAGTTTTAACTTTTCTCAACCTAGGTCAGAAGGTGGTTACCATTTTCAGTTTCTTTAGAAAGTTTTAGCCCCAACTCCATCTTCAGCTAGTGCCTAAGTATAGGTAAGACAGTCGGGATAGAGCACCAGGATCTAAGTCCCAAGGTAGTATAAACAGTGGTTGTACTAATCCACTCTATAGAAAATATGGTAGGCACCATCAGGGAGAGTGTAAAGATCGTAGTGATATATATTTTGGTTGTGGCAAGTTAGGCTCTAGGTTCGGGTCTGTATGGTGGTCGCTCAGAGGGGTAGGAGTGATCTCCAATAGGGCATTCCAATTTTTCATTAGCTCTAGTAGGTTTCCCAACTCAGCAGGGTGCCATATCCAATGCCACTAGTGGACAGTGCCAGAACAGGTTGTATACACTCCAGACTCGACATGATCAAGAAAGTTCTCCTAATATAGTTACTGGTACATTACAGGTCTTTTATCTTCATGTTAATTTTTTATTAGAACCCAAAGCTTTACTTTCTTTTATGACTCCTTATATAACCATCAACTTTGGAGTCAGTCCCGAAATATTAGCAGAGCCATTCTCAGTGTCTACCCTAGTGGATAAATTTATTATAGCCAGATGGGTATATAGAAATTGCTTGATCACAATATCTTAGAAAATTATCTTAATTGATCTTCTAGAGTTAGAGATAATTAATTTTGATGTCATTATTTTCATGGATTAGCTCCACTCATGATATTCCTTAGTATATTGTAGAAATAGAGTCGTTCAGTTTTAGTTTCCCAATGAACTAATTATTAAATGGAGGGGTAGTACTTCAATGCTTAAGGGCCAAAATATTTCATATCTTAAAGTAAGAAAGATGATATCTAAGGGGTGTCTTTACCATCTTGTTCAAGTCAAAGTCTCAACTATTAAAACTCCAAGTCTTGAGTCAGTTCCTATAGTAGACGAATTTTCAGATGTGTTCCCTGAAGATCTTTCCAGAGTTTCTCCCGAAAGGGAAATTGACTTCAGAATAGATCTTCTTCCAGACACCCAACCTATCTCTATTCTACCTTATAGAATGGCTCTAGCTGTGCTTAAAGAATTGAAGGAACAATTAAAATATCTCTTAGATAAGGGTTTCATCAGGCTTAGTTTTTCCCCATGTGGCACTCCAGTTTTGTTCGTGCATAACAAAGATGATTCTCTTAGAATGTGCATTGATTTCTACCAGTTGAATAAAGTCAGAATCAAGAATAAGTATCCACTCCCCAGAATTGATGACTTGTTCGACTAACTTCAGGGTGCAAGTTATTTCTATAAGATAGACCTTAGATCCAGTTATCATCAACTTAGAGTCAGAGCATGTGACCTTCTGAAGATAGCCTTCAGAACTTGGTATGGTCACTTTGAATTTCTAGTTATGTCCTTTTAACAAACAAATGCCCCCGCATCTTTCATGGACTTGATGTATAGGGTGTTCAAATAGTACTTAGACCTGTTCGTCATACTCTTTATTGACAATATCCTCATCTATTCCCGTCTTGAGAATGATGATGCAAACCATCTGAGAATTATGTTGCAGACCCTTAAAGCTCATTAGGTGTTTGCCAAGTTCAGTAAGTATGAATTTTGGCTAAGATCCATAGCTTTCCTTGTCCATATTATTTTCAAAAATGGCATCCGAGTAGACGCTCAAATGATTGAAGTGGTGAGAAACTAGCCTAGAACCATCTCTCCATTATATATTTTGAGTTTCTAGGGTTTGGATGGCTATTCAGATAGTTTATTGAAGGATTTTCTTCTTTTGCATCCCCTATGTCTCAATTGATTTAGAAGAAAGTTAAATTTCAGTAGTTATGTTCCAGTGAGAAGAGTTTTTAGGAGTTGAAGACATGACTAACTTATGCCCAGTTTTGGCTTTTCCATATGGTTCACATGGATTTGTAGTTAACTGTGATGCTTCCAGAGTTGGTCTTGGATGTGTTTTGATGCAGAGAGGCAAGGTCATAGCCTATGCCTCTAGGCAACTTAAACCACATAAAAAGAATTATCCTACCCATGATCTAGAGTAGGCTGTTGTTGTTTTTGACTTAAAAATTTGGAGACACTATCTTTGTAAGGTTCACGTTGATGTGTTCACTGTCCATAAGAGCTTACAGTATGTATTTACACAGAAAGATCTCAATCTTTATTAGAGAAGGTGGCTTGAGTTGTTAAAAGATTATGAAATGAGTGTGTTGTATCATCCAATCAAGGCTTATGTACTGACAAATGCCCTTAGTAGATTGTCTATGGATAGTGTTTCTCTTGTTGAGGAAGACAAGAAAAAGTTAGTCAGTGAGGTTCATCAGCTTGCGAGATTAGGTGTTAGGTTTGTTGATTCAGATAAAGGTAGTGTTTGGGTTCAGAATAGTTAGGAATCGTCATTGGTTGCAAAAGTGAAGGAAAAACAAAATAGGGATCCTAGTTTGGTTAAGTTAAAGGAACCAGTAAGAGATTAGAAAGTAAAGGTTTTCTCCTAATGGGGAGATGGTGTGCTTCATCAGCAGGATAGGTTATGTGTTTCGTGTGTTGATGGTTTGACACAATGAATACTTGCAAAAGCACATGGTACGTGACATTCTATTTACCTAGAAGCCACTAAGATGTACCGTGATTTGTGGGAAATCTATTGGTGGAGTGGTATGAATAAAGATATTGTAGAGTTTATGGCTAAGTGTCCAAATTGTCAGCTGGTTAAAGTTGAGCACCAAAGGCCTAGTGGTACATTATAGGAGTTTATCATCCCCACTTGGAAGTGGAAGGTGGTGATCATGGACTTTGTGACAGGGTTACCTCGTACTTGTCATTAGAATGATTCAATATGGGTCATTGTAGATAGAATGACCAAATTAGCTCATTTCTTACTAGTTCATACTTTGTACTCAGCTGAGGATTATGCCAGGCTTTATCTTAGGGAATTAGTGAAGTTATATGG
This sequence comes from Capsicum annuum, assembly GCF_002878395.1. Lineage (NCBI taxonomy): Eukaryota > Viridiplantae > Streptophyta > Magnoliopsida > Solanales > Solanaceae > Capsicum > Capsicum annuum. The sequence continues at coordinate 71,687,857 of NC_061121.1, forward strand.
GATTTCGTGTCTATAATTTTAGACAAAGGTACTCAGTTTAACTCTCACTTTTGGAAGGCTTTTCAGAAAGGTCTGGGTACCCAAGTTCATCTCAGTACAACCTTTCATCCTCAAATAGATGGTTAGGAAGAGAGGACCATTAAGATATTAGAGGACATGTTAAGGGCCTATGTTATTTTCTTTAAAGATAGTTGGGATAACCACTTACCTTTGATTGAGTTTTCATATCACAATAGCTATAACTCTAGTATCCAGATGGCTCCATTTGAAGCTCTCTATAGAAGGAGATGTAGATCTCCTATTTGTTGGTTTAAAGTAAGTGAGGCTGAATTGATAGGTCCAGATTCATTGTTTGAGGTAATGGAGAAATTTTTGTTGATTTGAGAGATGCTGAAGACAGCCTAAAGCCGTCAGAAATCTTATACAGATATGAGAAGAAGAGATTTGGAGTTCAACTTTGGTGATTTAATCTATTTGAAGATTTCAACTATGAAAGGAGTGAAGAGATTTAGAAAGATAGGGAAACTTAGTCCCCACTATGTTGTCCCTTACTAAGTCTTGAATCATTTTGGAAAGGTAGCCTATGAGATTGAGTTACCTGCAGATTTAGCATCAAGGCATCCAGTGTTCCCTGTTTCTTAGTTAAAAAACTGCATCAGTGATTCAACTGTTGTTGTTCCTTTAAAAAGTATGGATGTTCAAGATATCCTTTCCTACGAAGAAGTTCCAGTTGAGATTCTTCATCATCAGATTCATAGACTAAGGAATAAAGAATTTTCCTTGGTTAAAGTTCTTAGGAGAAATCAGTCCATTGAGGGAGCAACTTGGGAAGAAGAAGTAGATATGCAAACCAAGTACCCTCATTGTTTTTCTGTGAACTCAGATTCAACTTGAGGTAACAATTTTTCTTATAATGACTCAATTTTGTCCTCCATTTCAGCTATGTAATTGTTCTCATGTCATTGCATGCATTCACAAATTTAGTTCATCTTATGTATCATGCTTCAAACTCAGTTATGTAAACACGTTCCAAGTCATGCATGTTCATTATATAATTATAGTTTCCTTAGTATTCTTTGCTAATTTAGTCTCATTCGAGGATGAATGTTCCTAAGGGGGAGATATTGTAGTGCCCCATAATTTTCCAAGCTCGATTCATCTCTTAGTTGCATGCTTAAGGGATCTAAGACTTGAAAATTTTACTAAGTGTTGAGGACCTAGTCATTTTCAAGACCCCTAAACTTTATGGATTTTAGTTTGGCCTTCCTGAGCCTGAAACATTGGTTTTTAAGTAGATTCTTGGTTAGGGAGGTTAAAAGTATGTCTTGGATGAGTTTTAAGATTTTTGGATGAGGATAGGGATGTATTTCGATAGATAAAAAAGTGAATCAACGCGATAAGGCCACAACGTATTGCTCTCTCCCATAGTGAGGAAATCTGTGATGCATTGATCTCTCCCTTGGAGTAAGTGATTTGGTGCATTTCTCTCTCTCTCATAGAGAGATAGGTGCGACATGTGGCTCTATCCCGTACAGTGTCCTGGTTTAAGTGCCCAAAGGGTATTTAATTCATATCTTTTATCCTATTTCATCCTTAACACAAATTGGAACTTCCAAAAGGGAATTATTTGCTCTTATCACCCCAAATTGTTCTCAAGAAACCGGCCTCCTTCCCTAAGAACAAACCCAAACTTTATTCTCAAGAAATTAAGGGTTCAAGCTTCTAAATTCAAGCAATCTTCAGGATTATAGCTATTAAACTATGTGGGATGTTTATCCATGGGTCCCTTTTCATCCATGGAGCCAAAAAACCCTTTTTTTCAGCTAAAGAATGGAGGTTTGTATGTTTAAGATGGATTAAATTCATGTGTTTCCTTAGTAGTTTGACTCAATTCATGATTAAGAATGATTCCATGAAAATTTAGGTTAACCATGCTTTAAGTTTCAATCTCCCATGTTATATTTAAGTGAATTTCATGTTATATTGTAACATTTTGATCTTAGTCACCTAACCATGTTGGTTTACCATGTGTGAAGATATTACCATATTCAAGTTCACGATTCTTACATATTTGATTAAATGTCTATGTTTTGGGATCTTTGATCCATGATTTCATACTATAGCTTTAAGCTTTGTATCGTATTTTTATGATCATTCATTACTGGCGGGTTATGAACACCTGGTACCTATATGTTTTATGTGATTTCAGATTTTCAAGTAATGATTTAGTTAAACCATGGATATTGTTATTTTACTCAGTTGATATAATCATGATGAGCGTTATCAGAAATAATATTCTGTTAAATTTAGTCCAGTTCAGTTTAACTGTCAGTTCAGTAGGGAGTAGGATTTAGCACCGAGCAAATGCATGGATGGGGGCTTCCCTGTCAGTTTAGGAAGAGTTATTAGTAGTAGTCCCTTTATTCCAAAACTATGTAGCTAACATTGGATGTGAGGGGTCACCCATGATCTTAGGATTGACTTCCTCTTAAGGGTCACCCGTCAGTTTAGGCTTGACACCCTGGTCCTTTGGGACACTAGTTTAGTGGATCCATACAGCCAATGTTAGTTCCCATGGCATGGTACTGTCACCCTTTCAACTGGGGCTATATGTTGGACTTCAATTAGCTTACATTGGGGCGTGTCGGTTAGATGATACCTCTCTACAGTTTTAGTTCAGTATTCAGAGTATGTCAGTTTAAGTTTGCATGGCCAAGTATATAGTTATTCAGATTTCAGTCATCCATCTATATAGATTATTTCAGTAGATGTTTATGCTTGGACTTGCATTCTCAGATATTACATGTTCATGTATACATGGTCAGTTATCTCATGCATTTTAGCTAGTCCTCATCTCATATACCAGTACATTTAAAGTACTGACCACATACTTTTCATTGTGCTATGTTGTCTTATAACATAGGTTCAGACACTCAGATTCTCAACCGTTCTTAGACAACTCAGTGTTACTCAGCAGCAGTAGTAGTGAGTCCTCATCCATTGAGGACATGATTTTTTATTTAAGTTATTTTAGTACTTCCTTATGTTCATTAGTCGGAGTTAGTTGGGGGTTTGTCCCATCAACTCCTCATGATATTTAAAGGGTTTCAGACAATTAGTTTGACATTTAGTCAGTCATTTCAGTATTAACAGTTATTTCAGATAGACAGTTTGGTTTCTAGTATTTTATCAGATATTTCAGACATGCATTGATACATATTCCAATATTTAGTTTTATAGTACCTTATCAGTGTATCTTCTGCTCATGTATATATTACTAATTTACTCAGTGCTTATAGTATGTACTGTTCATGTGTTAGTTTATGGTCACTTGTGATCGTAAGCACCATTGTCACAACTAGGGGTAGCTTCGAGTCATGGCATCCATGTGGATAAATAATTAGAGCTTGTGGTATCATGATTTCTACCTAGCAATGATAATTGAAATGGCATAATGATAATAGATTGCATGCATAAATTGGTATACAATACCAATGATGTGTGCCTTGATGGATATATTGGTTCACTAAATGGGAATGTAGAGGTATCAAAGGACTAATATTTGAAACTCATATTTGCCGGCGTATTGGTTGGTCTTGATGACCATGTTATTTGTCACACTACACACACACACACACATATATATTTATCATGGATGGCAAAGGGCCGTGGATTCCCCAACCTTTATGATATCTTTGGTTCGTGATGCTAACACGCACTGGGGCTTATCCATTAATGGAGGTTGGAACCATATAGCTCATGGGTGTTTTATGACGGTTAAGCTACATATTCGTAGATGATATTTTACTTTCATGCTAAACCTTGTTCCCTATACCAATATGTTTTATATATATATGTGTACACATATGGATTTTACTCTGGGATTAACTTGGCATTATTTTATCCTTTCCCTGAGTTATATACTAGTACTCGACTCATTAATCGTGTCTGAATGCTGTTTCCCCATACAATGCCAGAACTAGAGACACTTCTAATTCCCTTGCGTAGTGATAGGTGATCTCAAAGTTTCTTGCAAGCCAAATTGAAGTAGTGAACCTCCTTCTTTCGAAAGGCCTATTGCTTCTTAGTTAAGTTATGTCAAAGACTATCTTTCAGTTTTTTTTTGAGTTATTCATTTATCTTGTTCATGTATATTGGGTTTCTTCCACTGTTGTTAGGTATTGTATTCTATTTTACTAGGCAATAAAGGGGTGGTATTTGGTCCTCTGTGGGATTAAGATATCCATCATGGTCTGAACATAGTATGGGTCATGATAAGCTTATTATTAGAGCACAGTTTAGAGTCATTGAGAGTCAATAAATCAATGTCAAGTAGAGTCTTATTTATGGGAGTGTAGTGTACCACACTTATAAGGGAGAAGCTGCAAGGAATTTAGAAATATTTTCCATTTCTTGTGATCTATTTTTAGGCTATAGAGTCTAAGGTCTTGAAATCTCCTCTAATTCTATTGTTTTCATTTCAGTTCATGCCTTCCTGAAGATCTGATGCTCGTAGAAATTCCTCTGTCCCCTTATAAGAACAATGTGGATGAGACTCATCCTACTTATGTTGTACAAATGCGATCTAGGGTCCCAGTTCCTGATTGTAATGTCCCTCATAGGATTCCACTGATTCCTATCAGTCCTCCTAGGTTTTTTCGAGCTAAGTATGATCGATCGCCACCAACTCAAGGGGACATTTCAAATTATTCATCAGCTGACTAAGGTTGTGACTTTTTAGTCTCGTCAGCCTACTGTGTTGGTTCTGTTTATCCATCTTTTAAGGTCACTATGGTTGACCAGTTCATTAGGTTGAATCATCCGACCTTTACAGGTTCTAAGGTTGAGAAGGATTCTCAAGGGTTTGTTGATGAGATAGAAAAGTTATTAAGGGTGATGCATGCTACTGATGTAGAGGGTGTAGAGTTTGCCGCATACCAGTTGAAGCATTTAGTTTATCAGTGGTATGAGAAGTGAGAGTAGTCAAGGGGTGATGATGTGGAGAATTCTATGTGGTACAATTTTTCCAGTGTCTTTCTCGATGTCTTCTTTACTCAGGAATTGGGGGAGTCAAAGGCTAAGGAGTTTGAGAATTTGAGGAAGGGGAGGATGATAGATAAGGAGTATTCTTTGAAATTTCATCAGCCGTCTCACTATGCTCCGGAGTTGGTATCTTCTATGAGGTCTAAGATGAGGAAGTTTTCTTAGGGTTTGTCTTGGGACTTGGTGTTGGAGTGCAAGGTCTCCTTGCTGAACAAGTATATGGATATCTCTAGGTGTGTGTGTTACATCCAAGTGCACACGCAAGTATACGTAGTCTCACCAAGTAATACAGTGGCCTTAAATAAAGGCTAGTGTTAAGCAACTATCCTATTCTAGTTCAACTATTGAGATAAAGTAACCACGAGAGTTTTAAAGTTATACACTAAAAGTAAAGTAACTAATGCAGAAAAGTAATGACTTTGGACAATCAATGATAGAGACCCAGTGTTAAAGCTCCTTAAAAGATCATACTATGCTATTGAACTTCATTCATTGAAACGCTTATCTTGGTAGTTGATTCGTAGGGTTTATTGCATGATCATGGTCTCCTGACCTCTAATCGTTTACCTAACTTGGATATTACAAATACATCTGAGAGGGGATGTAATAATCCAATTACGTTGTTAAATCTTTCATTCTACATGTGAATCAAGTAAGACTTCTAGGTGCATCCCTGTCCTAAATGTTAATTCAAATTTCTTATTTCATAAAAGAATAAGAAGCCTACTTTGTTATCCCCATGTTCTATCTTCCAGTCCCCCCTCCCGAGATTACAAGGTCGCCAATGAATATATTCTAAGGGTCGTGAATCCTTAAAATAGTTAAAACAAGGATAAACAAACAACCAAATATGATAAGCAACTAAACTAAATCAATTCATAACGGTAGTAGTCATGTTCTTGGTTTTAGCCCTGAAAAGGGGGCGTTTAGCCACTAATCATCATAATCATTATCCAAATAATTGTATGAATGATCAAAATCATAAAGAATATAAATTAAATAATGTAAAACCTAAAAATAAATTTGCATCAGCCTATAATGTTGTCCAAGACGTCACAAGATGATTACAAGACGTGCACAATGTTGTATTTATAGTAGAACTCATCCAAGTTGTGTAGGGAATGTCCAACACATCACCTTGTATTTATCATGAACAAACCAACGTGATTTCTCTAATTTCTACTGGCAATACCAATGCTTCACATTGCAAATCTTTTCAAGGGAGTGGTGCGTCGCGGCGCAAACATGTTGGTTCACTGGAAATAGCCTCCAAAATTTCTTGGAAGTGTTCAGTCCATCCATGCTTTGTAGTGTTATTTTGCCTTCAATTACAGCTTGTTCGTCTTTGAACAAATCTTTACTATAGGCATCATAAGCGGAGGAAACTCTAAACTTCAACTACTATAAGACACTCAATCTAGTACTACAAAGACTACACAGAATGTAAGTTTCTACAAAGCATTGACTAACCTAATTGGAAAAATCATGCATATTGTTCAATAAAAGGCATCATACAAATCACAACATTCATCAAACATATGCCCTCACCACAAGATATTTACCCATAATCACTTATATAAATACAATTTATAACACAATGGGTACAAGAATCAAGTTATGGTCACTCTCACAAGGAATTCAGAAGTTACACATAATGAACCATAGGCTTGCCCTTAGTGTAGTGCTCCACTAATATCAGAATGATGAAGCTTAGGATCAAATAGGTCTTTAATAGTTGTAATGTTGGCTAAGGGATGACTGTCTTTCCTAAGCACTTTAATACACTACATCATACAGTTAACACCAATCTCTAACAACCAATTACACCACTTTTTTCTACCCCATTTTTTATTTGCACCACATTTTTTAAGCTCATTCACAAACACTATGGTGGGGTTATGATACTCAATTAATTTTACACTATTATGCTTAGGAGATTTTGGAACAAATTCAAGTATATCAAAGAAAGGGTTATGATACGTATGAGGCTGCCAAAAAAAAGCTAAAGGCTTGATGGGGCTAACTAGTACTATGCACAAAGGTAGGTCAAAAAAGGTATGAAACAAGGCTATGAAAGAAATGCCTAAATCATCTCTTAAACCCACACTCTTTATTTCGCTTTGTACACTCACCAGGCAGGTTATACCATCAAATACAACAAGCAATATACAATGAACTCACATGCACATGTCACATGCTTGACTCACATAGGGTCATCATAGACTCTCAACCAAACAATAGCATGAATTCAAAATTTAAACCAACAAGTACAAGAGTCATAAACATGAGTCTAGGAGTCTAATAAGTGGTAATTCACACACTCAACATGAATTTTACAACCAAAACACTTGCATTATGTCGTAAAAAATATCACCAACAAGAACATCTTATTTATTCCTAACATACAAAAAAATAAATTTACCCTAAAAATGGGAATTTCCTACCCCACACTTGAAAATCTACTTTGTCCACAAAGTATACTTTAAAAGGTAGAGATAGAAATACTCTCTAAGGCCTCTGGGCCTAGCTAGTAGCACCTTTACACATCAAAGTGATTCAGGGACCCCACACTAAGTTTTCTCAATGCTCCTTAGCTCAAATTCCCGTTACTCAGACTTCCCATCAACCTGTGACTCAACAAAACAAAATCTAGTAAAGTAAAAACAAAAAATACTGAATATAAAACATACCTACTTAACTTGGGTTGCCTCCCAAGCAGCACCTGATTTAGTGTCGCGACATAACCCAACTTATGGCTCATCCAAATTCCTTCATCTTTTTCCTCACACTTGAGGCCCTCTTCTTATTCATTTTTGACCTCTTGATTGTGAACTCTCAAGGTTAAAAACTTTCTTAACTATAACCTTAATAGGATCATCAATCATCATCATGTCAGGCTTAGATGGTTGTTGCTTGGGCTTCTCAATGAGGGTATCCGAAGAGGTCTTTTGTGGAACAAGTTCTACCACCCCACACTTATCCCCTTCAATCATAGTAATCATGCACGTCATTATAATGGGATAGTGTGTTAAGTGGTTTATACACTTTAAAAACTGGCTCTTCATCCTCCAACCTCATTGTGAGTGTGCTCTCTCTCACATCAATTAAACATCCCCCCATCGCTAAAAATGGATGACCCAAGATGACTAGTACGCTTTCATCTACCTTAAAATCTAAAACAATAAAGTCAGCAGGAATAATAGATTTACCAACCTTTATGAGAACATTCTCTATCACTCCTTTAGGATGGGCTATGGTCCTATTTACCAGTTGCAGTAGCAGAAAGCTCGTTCTAGGCTTTCCCAAACCCAATGTGTTGAACAATGATAGAGGCATCGAGTGGATACTTTTCCCTAAATCACTAACTGCCTGAAACACCTTGTTGTTGCCAATCTAAATAGTGAGAGGTAACTTTCTAGCGTCCTTAATCTTTTTGGGCATCTTTTGAGTGCTCAGACTTCCTCGACTTTTTAGTAACTTTTTCATTTACCTGTTTAGTTACCATATCAACATCTACCTCCTTAGTTACCTTTGAAGGTTTTTCATTAAGCTCTTTACCACTCCTCAAAGTGATTGCCATTACTTATTTTAGATTTTCAGTATAACTTGGAAACCCACATTTAGGCCTGGTACTTTTTGCCTACTGTATCTGACCTAACTAGAACTCTCAGCTCTTTGTAATGGTCTGTTGATTCTTCATATCTTTTGCCAATTTTGATTGGGCAGCTAGAATCTGTTTCATTATCTCCTCTAAATTAGTATTTGTAGTCTGATTTACTTAAGCTAGGGTTGCTGAAACTACTGCTGCTGGGAATTCCATTGCTGATTTAATGAATGAGTTTGCCATTTTATGTTGTATGTGTTCCCATAGTTAGGACTTTGAATATTCTCCTCAAACATGACGGACTTAGGATTTTCAGCACACATATTTGTAGAGTGATGACTATTTACAAACACCACACACCAAATACTTTTTGCTGAATTGCATTTACATTGGGTACAGGTGGTGTAGCTCCCAATTTTATGTTGTTGAGCTATGTAGTAAACTTATTTTGTAATACAACAATCTGAGCAGATATTGCGGTAAACTTATCCACCTCTAAAACACCAGCAACCTTCTTTGTAGCATTCTTTAAGTCTGAATGCCACTTTGGATTTCCTTATGTAATTTTTTTTAATAATGTATATAACTCATCGTACGTCATCTACAAATCTTAACCATCTATAGTTGAATCAAGAAAATCTTTATGTTATGGTCTAGTGACTCAACAAAAATATGATCTAATACCTCATTGGACTATTGATGGTGTGGACAGCTCCATAGAAGAGCCTCGTAATGCTCCTAAGCATGATATAAATTTTTGTATGGCTTCTATTTGAAACACACAATCTTATTGTAAAGTCTCACAGCCTTGCCAGATGAGAAGAAATAGATGAGGAATCTCTAAGATAAATCATCCCATGATGTGATTGAATTTATCAACTCAATATTCAACCACTTCTTTGCTTCCCCTAATAGTTAAAAAGGGAATAATGCCAGCCTTACGTAATCAGTTAACACACTCGTAGGGATTAATGTGTCACTAATCTTTAGAAAGTTTCATAGGTGGACTTGTGGATCTTTATGTGATAGCTCGATAAACTATCCAATGCTAGTCAGAAGTTGGACCATATTCTGTTTGAGCTTAAAATTTATCCCGTGGCCTATTTTGTCAAAAAGGAGGTCAAATTACTTGGAAGTCAGAATGCCACTTCTCTAACTATCCTGCGGGCTACTTTTTCTTCATCCATGGGAGCAGGACTTTCTTGATCTTCTTCTATTTGTGGAATATGGGGGAGTAGGATTGTATCTCTTCTTCTTTAATAGAAACATTGCTCGGATTTAGGGTTTGGTTCAATAAATTCCCTATCCCTTGCCAGCTTATTAGCCTAAAAAGAAATTTCCTACAAATACAAAAACAAGTCCAAGAATAAAGTTCCAAAAAAATGTAAAAGGTAAGACTAAAATAAAAATAGTTGCCAAATTACTAGTCCCTGGCAACGATGCCAAAAACATGTTGCACCCAAGCATACACACATGTGTACGTGGTCTCACCAAGTAATATAGTGTCCTTAAATAAAGTCAAATATCGATCCCACAGGGACTAGTGCTAAGCAACTATCCTATTCTAGTTCAACTATTTAGATAAAGTTACCATGAGACTTTTAGAGTTATAAACTAAAAGTAAAGTAACTAATGCAGAAAAGTAATTACTTTGGACAATCAATGGATAGAGACCCAGGGTTAAAGCATGTCAAACAATCATACTATGCTATTAAATGTCATTCATTGAATCTCTTATCTTGGTTGTTGATTGATAGGGTTTATTGCATGATCATGGTCTCCCGACCTCTAATCATTTACCTAAATTGGACATTACAACTACATCATTGAGCAGGGATGTAATAATCAAATTAAGATCTTAAAGCTATCATCATACATGTAAATCAAGTAAGGCTTCTAGGTACAACCCTGTTGTAGATGCTAATTCAAATTCCTTATTTCATATAAGAATAAGAAGCCTACTTTGTTTATCCCCACATTCTATCTTCCAATTCCCCTTCCGAGATCACAAGGTCGACAATGAACATATTCTAGTGTCTATGAATCCATAAAATAGTTTAAACAAGGATAAAAAAACAACCAAATATGATAATAAAATCAAACAAAATCAATTCATAATGATAGTAGTCATGTTCTTGGCTTTAACCCCGAAACGGGGGCGTTTAACCACTAATCGACATAATCATCATCCAAATAATTGTAAGAATGATAAAAACTACAAAGAACCTAAATTAAAGAATTTTAAACCTAAAAATAAAGTCGCATCAGACTCCAATGTTGTCCAAGATGTCACAAGATGATTACAAGATGTGCACAATGTTGTATTTATAGTAAAACTCATCCAAGCTGTGTAGGGAATGTCCAACACGTCGCCTTTCATATCTCATGAAATAAAAAACCTGAATTTGAGAATTTAACTTGGCAAGACCAATGCATTGAACTTCAAATATCTTCAAGGTAGTGCTGCATCGCGGGGCAAATGCGTTGGTTCACTGGAAATAGCCTCCAAAATTTTGGCAAAGTGTTCAGTCCATCCATGCTTTGTGGTGTTATTTTGACTTCAATACAAGATTGTTAAACATCAAAATATCATAAAATTTAAATCACAAAGAATTCTACATGATCAAACACCAAATATTGAAGATCAGAACAACAACAATCCGTGATGATGAACCACAAATATGAGCTAAGACTAGGCTAGTCCACATTGATCTTCAACTTATTTTTTTGACTCTTGACTTAATACAATTTCACTCTGCACATTAAAAACAAGTTTTTCCATATATAATTACATATTTAAACCATTAATAACTTATTTAACACATTAGAATCCATTAAGATAGACTAGACACACACCCAGCTCATGCTAGTAAAACTAGTTTTTTGGATTGAACTCTAAATGGCTCAATTAAGTATAAACTGGCTTGAACTACACCTTGACCAGTGTAATAACATAATTAGACATGTCAATGCTTATTTCTACCATAATTAACACATTAAGCACAAGAATAACCCTCCACATAAGGCTAAATAAGTTAAGATAGCAACACTAAGTTGCATAAATACACCTAACATCATTGTGGTAAAACAAGTTGAAGAGGAAAATAAGAAACATGCAGATATGGAGAAAGGAAGAGTAAGAAGTTTAGATACTTGGAGCAAGGTGGAGGTCAGTAACGTAGTAGTAGAAATAGTAGATAGTGGGACAAGAGGAAGGTGTGGGGAAATTCTAGTTCTTATTCTATGGCTAGTGCTCCATATTCTAAGCCATTTAGGGATTATTTATTTTAGACTAATAGCAGTATTAAGGCAAAAGGTTCCCAGTCTCAGGCTAGTGGGGCTCAATTATCTCATCTTATTTTTCTTGTCATTTCTTTAGGCAGGTGTACCATAGAGTTCATGAAGAAGGGAGGAATAAGTACTTTAATTATGGTCAATTGGGATACTTGCAGCGACACTATCCATCTAAGATCGCTTGTGGAGATAATAAGATATTTGTTGCTACTTCTTCAGCTCCTGCGCTAAAGGGTGCTACTTCTGGCACTAATATGGGCTGAAATCGACTCTATGCTCTTGCCACACATAAAAAATATAAGGAATATCGTGATGTTATTACTGGTATATTACATATTTTCTTTCATGATATATATTTTATTCTTGATCCGGGGTCTACTCCCTCTTATACTACCCTTTATGTGGCTATTTATTTTGGTTTTAGTTGTGAGAGTAGTTTAGATCCCTTTTTATTGTCTACCCTAATAGGTGATTCTGTTGTGGCTAGAAAAGTCTATAGGGGTTGTGTGGTATCTATTTGTGTTAGGGAGACACTGGTGGATTTGATAGAGTTGGATACGTTAGATTTTGACGTGATCTTGGCAATGGATTGGCTCTATTTATGGTATGCATCTCTTAATTACAGGACTTGAAAGGTCAGTTTCCAATTCTTGAATGAACTGGTGATGAAGTGGGAAGGGAGTTTCCTAATGCCTAAGGAATGGTTTATTTCTTATCTTGGAGCCCGAAAATTGATTTTCAAGGGGTCTCTATATCTTCTAGTTTAGGTTAAGGATTCTAACTCTAAAGGTCCTTCCTTACAATCTATCTCAATAAGTTTCCAGAAGTGTTTCCAGATGATCTTCTTAGTATTCCTCCCGATTGAGAAATAGACTTTGGGATTGATCTCTTTTCAAATATCCATCCTATCTCTATTCCTCCCTATAGAATGGATTCTTCTCAGTTGAAAGAACTTAATGATCAGTTGAAAGATCTTCTTAATAAGGGTTTTATTCACCCTGGATTTCTTCGTGGGGTGCTCCTATGATTTTTGTGCATAAGAATGATGGGTATTGAATATGCATAGATTATTGGTAGTTGAATAAGGTGACTGTGAATAAAAAGTACCTTCTTCCTAGGATTAACAACCTTTTTGACTAGCTTCAAGGTTCTAAATACTTTCCTAAGATCGATCCTCGGTTAGGCTATCATCAGTTGAAGATTAGGGTGGCAGATATCCCTAAGACTGCTTTCTGTACCCAATATGGTCACTATGAGTTTATAGTTATGTCCTTTGGGTTGACCAACACTCCAACGGGGTTTAAGGATCTTATGAACTGGGTATTTAGGCAGTTCATGGATTTATTTGTGATTGTGTTTATTGATGACATATTGGTATATTCTAAGAGTAAGGAGGATCAATCCAATCACCTCTGAGTAGTGTTACAGACTCTTAAGGATTGATACTTGTACGTTAAGTTTTTGAAGTGTGAGGTTTGGTTGAATTTTTTAACTTTCCTTGGTCATATGGTTTCTAGTAAGGGGATCATGGTGGATCCACAGAAGGTTGAGGTAGTTAAGAAGTAGCCTAGGCCCCTGACTACAATCAACATTTAGAGTTTTTTGGATTTATCTGGGTATTATAAGAGATTATTGAAGAGTTTCTCTTTGATTGCTGCTTCATTGACTAAGTTGACCCAAAAAGGTATGATTTTTGTGGTCTTTTTATGAGGGTAGTTTTTAGAAGTTGAAGTATAAGTTGACTACTCTAGTTCTGACCCTACCCGAGTTTATTGATGGTTTTTTATTTTAATGTGATGCATCTCGTATGGACTGGGTTGTGCGTTGACACAACATGACAAAGTTATAGCTTATGCTTCTAGGCAACTAAAGGTTCATGAAAGGAAATATCCGACTTATGATTTGGAGTTTTTGGCAGTTATTTGCATTGAAAATTTAGCATCACTATTTGTATGGAGTGCATGATAACATCTCTTTAGATCATAAGAGCCTACAGTATGTGTTCACCTAGAAGTAATTGAATCTCAGGCAAAGGACATAGCTTGAATTTCTCAAGAACTATGATGTAAGTCTTCACTATCATCTAGGTAAAGCTAACATAGTTTCTAATACTCTTAGAAGATTATATCTATGGGTAGCTTATTTCATGTGAATGAGGAGAAGTGATATTTGGTAAAGGATATTAAAAACTTGGCTAATCTTGGAGTTCATCCATTGGTTTTCAAGGATGGAGGTGTGATAGTACAAGAGGTGGTGAAATTATCTCTTGGTGCTAAGGTGAAGGAGAAGTAGGTTTTGGACCCCATCTTGATTCAGATTAAGAATGACGTGGGTCACCAGAAGGTAATGGCTTTTGAGATTGTTGGAGGTGGCATCTTGAGGTACCAAGGTAGTTTGTGTTCTAGAAGTTAATGGGTTGAAGGAAAGGATTCTGATTAAGGATCACGAGTCTAGGTATATGGTTCATCCAGATTTGACTAAGATGTATCATAATTTGAAGGAGATTTTTTATTGGAATAACATGAAGAGGGATGTGACTAATTTTGTGGCTAAGTACATGGTTTGTTAGCAATTGAAAGAGAAGCACTTGAGGTTCGGTGGTTTGTATCAAGAGATTGAGTTGCCCATGTCAAAATGGGAGGTATCAATATGGATTTCATTACCATCCTCCCATATTCTCGTAGCAAGTTTGATTCAATTTAGGTCATCGTGTATAGGATAACTAAGTTTGCTCACTTCTTGCCAGTACAGACTAATTACTGTGAAGAGGATTATGCGAAGTTGTTAATTCAAGAAATCATCAAGTTGCAGGTGCACTTGCTTTTATTATTTAAGAAAGAGGTATGCAATTCTTCTCTCACTTTTGGCGTGCATTCCAGAATGGTTTGAGGACTAAGTTGAACCTTAGCACCTCTTTGCACTCTCAGATGAATGGACATGCAGAGAGAAATATTCAAACTTTGGAAGTTATGCTAAGGGCTTGTGTGATTGATTTTGGTAGTAGTTGGGTTGATCATTTGCCTTTCATTGAGTTCTCTTATGATAATAGCTATCGTTCTAGTATTTAGATGGCTCCGTTTGAGGCTTTGTATGGAAGGAGATGTCGTTCTCCTATTGGGTGGTTCAAAGTTGGGGAGACTCGATTGTTTGGCCCAGATTTAGTTTATTAGGCCATGGAGATGGTGAAGGTTATTATGAATAGGCTTAAGATCACCCAAAGTTTTCAAAAGTCCTATGCGGATGTGAGGCGTAGGGAGTTGGAGTTTGAGGTTGGTGATTGGGTGTTCTTAAAAGTATCTCCTATAAAAGGAGTGATTAGGTTTGGAAAGAAAGGGAAACTCAGTCCCCATTATATTTTCCAATACCTTATTTTAAGAAAAGTGAGTAATTTTCTTATGAGTTGGAGTTGCCTTTGAGATTGAGTTCCATTCATCCGTTGTTCCATGTTTTGATGCTGAAGAAGTGTGTGGGTCATCCTTCATTGATTGTACCTATTGAGAGCATTGATATCTCAAATTCCTTGTCTTACAAGGAAGTCTCTATGGATATTTTGGATAGACAAGTTCGTAGGTAAGGACAAAGGATGTGGCTTCGGTAAAGGTCTTTTGGAGGAACAAAAAAGTGGAAGAAGCTACTTGATGTAGGGTGTATTTATGCACCTTAGTATTGCTATTCTATCTTTTTTAGTCTTTTTTTGAGGAAAATTCTTTTGCTTAATGAGTGAATTATGATATAAATAAGTATTTAAGCATTCAAGTATGTGATTATAATGTTTAGAAGTGGTTTCAAACAAGTTTGGACTTAAATCACTCAATTAGAGCTTAGGCGAGAAAACTAGTTTTACTAGCTTGCACTAGGTATCATTCTAGTTGTATGGATTCTAATGTGTTTAATGAGTTTCATATGGTTTAATGTGTAAATATATTGGGAACAACTTGTTTAAAGTGTGAAACATTCAGTTAAAATGATCCAAGAGTCAACAATACATTATAGAGAAAAGTGGTCGAGACTAGTGCTTAGATTGAGTCTTTAGTTCATCATTCTCGTTGTTTTAATGTGTTGAAATCTAATTCTTTGTGTTTGTTAATGTAGGATGCTTGTACGGTTGGTTTTGATGATATATTGATAGGATACAATCTGGAAAACTAAGCCAAAACAACACTACAAGGCAAGAGGAGAAGCGTAACAACACTTAGCCACATATTGGATGAATTGGAACAAAACAGTGGCTGCCACGATATGGGCATATCGCCCCCTCCACTGCTGTGCAATGGAGCTTGCATAGCACCCTCCATTTTAGTTAAATGATTCATGCGATGTGTGCTGCAGTCCGGTGCAATGGTACCCGCAGCGCATGCTCAATTCCACCCAAGGTAAACTTACCTCCACTATAAATACATGTTTGTACACTTTAGCAAGGACATCTTTGGAAGTCTTGGAGAAATTGAGGATCTGATGCACTTTGTTTTTAGGTTTTATTATATCTTTATTTAGATTTTTGATAGATTTGATTATGTATTCAATTATTTGGATCACGATTTTGTCGATTAGTGGCTAAACGCCCCCTTTCCGGAGTTAAAGCCAAGAACACGACTACTATTGTTTTGAATTGAGTTTGTTGATTTTCTTATAATATATGGTTGTTTGTTTATCATATTTTTTAATTATTTTTAGGAGTGTCTAACCTACAATACACATATTGTCAACCTTTTGATCTCGGGAGGGGGAATCAGAAGATAAAATAAGGGGATAAACAAAGTAGGGTTTTAATTCCTTTATGAAATAAGGAATTCAAATTAGCATCTAGGACAAGGATGTAACTAAAAGTTTTGCTCAATTCACATGTAGGATGATAGCTTTAAGAACTTAATTGGATTATTACATCCCCGCTTAATGGTGCAGTTGTAATGTCCACGTTAGGTAGACGATTGGAGGTCGGGAGACCATGAGCATGCAATAAACCCTACGAATCAACAACTAAGATAAGAAAGTTAATGAATGAAGTTCAATAGCATAGTATGATGGTTTGAAGTGATATAACCTTTGGTTTTACTCTATTTATTATCTCAAGTTTTCGCTTTATGCATTGTTCACTTTAAGTTTAGTTTTACAAATATCCATATTCTTTTTGGTTACTTTGCCTCAAGTTAATCTTAATAAGTGAGCTAGACTTAGATAGTTGTTGAAACAAGTCTCTTTGGAATTGATACTTGGCTTTCTTTAAGGTTACTATATTACTTTTTAGACCATGTATTCTTGCGTGTGTGCTTGGACACTATCAAGTTTTTGGCATCGTTATTAGGGACTTGTAATTTGGCAACTATTTTTATATTAGTTTTACTTTTTAGATCTCTATGGTGCTTTATGATTGGTCTTGGTTTTGTATTTGCTGGAAATAGGTTTTTAGGCTAATAAGCTGTCAAGGGATAGGAAATTTATTAAACTAAGTCCCAAACTCGGGCAACCCGTCCATGAAGGAATTAGAAAAGAAATCCTTCTCCCCTGTATTAAGCAAATAGAAGAAGATTAAGAAAATGCTTCTCTCATGGTTGAAGAACAAGTAGCCCACAGGACAGTTAGAGAAGTGGAAATCCCAGTTCTAACAAATTTGACCTTCCCTCTTCAAAAATCAGCTACTGGAGGTAATTTTGAGCTAAAGCAGAATATGGTGCAGCTTCTGATCAGTAGTGGACAATTTACTGAGCTTTCGCGTGAAGATCCACAAGTCCACCATCAAAACTTTTTATAGATCATTGACATATTCATTACTATGAATGTATCAACTAACTATGTGAAGCTGACACTATTCCCCTTTTTATTGTTGGGGGAAGCAAAGAAGTAGTTGAATGCTGAGCTAGCAAATTCAATAATATCTGGGATGACTTCGCTCAAACATTTCTCATTTGATTTTCCCACCTGGAAAGACTGTAAGACTTCATAGTGAGAATGTGAGCTTCAAACAGAAGCCAGACGAAAATTTATATCATGCTTGGGAGTATTTCAAGGCTCTTCTTGGGGACTGTCCACACCAAAAGCAATACAATGAGACATTATTTCATACTTTTGTTAAGGCATTTGACCATAAAACAAAGATTTTATTAGATTCAGCTGTAGGTGGTCAAGTTCTGGAGATGACATATGATGAGTTGTATACTTTGTTGAACCGAATTGCAGAAGGTAATCATGAGTGGCATTCAGACTCAAGAAATGCTAAAAAGAAGGTTGTTGGTGTTTTGGAGGTGAATTAGTTTACTGAAATATCTTCCCAGATTGTTGCATTACAAAACCAATTGACTACACAGCTCAGTAACATAAAATTGGGTGCTACACCACCTGCAGCCGTAGTAAATATAATTCAGCAGATAAGTACTTGGTGTGTGATGCATGGAAATAATGGTCACTCTGTAGATATGTTTGCTGCTAATCTTGAGTCCATGATATTTGTGGGAAATGTTCAGAGTCCTAACTATGGGAACGCCTACAACATAAAGTAGCAAACCCACCAACTAAATCAGCAATGGATTGCCCAGCAATAACAGTTTCAGCAACCACAAGCTCAAGTAAATCAAGACATTAATAACAAATTAGAAGAGATTATAAAATAGATTTTAGCTGCTCAAGCACAATTGGCAGCATAAATAAAAAGCCACCAGACCATTACAAGGAGCTTAGAGTTGCAGTTAGGTGAAATACAGCCAGCACAAAATTCTAGGCCTCAAGGTGGGCTGCTAAGTGATACTGAAAATCCAAAACAAGTTATGGAAATTACTTTAAAGAGTGGTAAAGAGATTCATGGAGAATATCCAAAGAAAACTAAGGAGGTACATGATGATTCAAGTCCTAAATAGGTAAATAACCAAGTTGCTAAAAATTTGAGAAAGTTTGAGCACTTAAAAGAAAAATTTGCTAAAGAAGTGAAGAAGATCCGACAACCACCTTTCCTGCAAAAGCATATAAAGGCAAAGGAGGATGCATGCTTTGAGAAGTTCTTTGGCATTTTCATAGAGCTTCACATTAATTTACCTTTTTTAGATGTTTTGTAGGGAATGCCCAAGTATTCTAAGTACTTGAGGTACATGATTGCAATAAAGTTAAGCTGCAGGATGCTAAAACATTAGCATTCACTAAGGAGGTAGATTTGTGGTGACTCAAAAGATGCGTAAAATGCTTAAGGACCTTGTAAAGTTTACTCTCCCTATTCAAATTAGCAACAACGAGGTGGTCCATACACTTAGTTCTTTAGGGGTAAGTATAAACTTGATGCCTTTATATTTTTTTAACATATTATGATTGGGAAATCCTAGACCGAGCTCTATGCTACTGCAGCTTGGAAATGAACCATAGCCCATCTTGAAAAAGTAATTGAGGATATTCTCATAAAGGTTGGTAAGTTTATTATTCCTAATGACTTTATTGTTTTAGATTTTTAGAAAGATGAAAGAGTACAAGTCATCTTGCGATGTCTATTCTTAGTGAAGGGAGGAGCTTTGATTAATGTGAGAAAAGGCACGCTCATAATAAGGTTGGAGGATGAAGAGGCAATTTTCAAAGTGTATAAATAGCTTAATACACTATCCCAGTAAAAAGACGTGTATGATTACTATGATTGAAGTGGATAAGTGTGGGGTGGTAGAGCCTGTTCCACAAAATACCTCTTCAGACATCCTCATTAAGAAGCCTAAGAAACAACTACCTAAGCTCGACATGATATAGATTGATGAGCCTGATAAGGCCATAGTTGAGAAAGTTGTTGACCTTTAGAGTTCATACTCAATAGGCCAGAAACTAATAAGAAGATGGCCTCTAAGTGTGAGGAAAAGAATGAAGTAATTTGGATGAGTTGTAGTTGGGTCCTGCCATGACACTACATCAGGTACTACTTGGGAGGAAACTCAATTTAAGTAGGTATATTTTATTTTTAGTTTTTAGTTTTTTACTTCACTAGTTTTTGTTTTTGTTGAGTCATTCGTAGATGGGAAGACTGTGTACCAAAAACCTGAGCTAAGAAGTATGGTGAAGACTAAGTGTGGGGTCCCCGAACCCTCTTGATGTAAGAAGATGCTACTATTTAGGCCTAGAGACCTCAGGGAGTATTTCTATCTCTACTTTTAAAGTATACTTTGGGAAAAGTAGATTTTTAAGTATGGTGTGGGAAAATTCCTAGATTTTTGGGTAATTTAGGGTTGATTTAATTTGTTTTTGGTTATGAATAAGTAAGATAGTCTTGTTTGTGCTCTAGTTGATTTCACGATCCAAGTGTTTTGGTTATAAAGAGCATGTTGATTATGTGAATTACTACTTTTGAGACTCCTAGACTACTCTAGTACTTGATGTCTTAAAGTTGAATTCATGTGATTGTTTAGTTGAGAGTCTATGATGATCCTACTTGAAGTTGAACATGTGCCATGTGCGTGTTAGGTATTTGTATAGTGATGTCTAGAACTTGCCGGGTGTATGTGCAAATTGAATTGAAGAATGTGGGTTTAGGAGATGATATCGGCATTTCTTTGATAGCCTTGTTTTATGCCTTTTCTTTTTTACCTACCCTTGTTCATAATCCTAGTAAGCCCCATTGATCCCTTAGATTTTTATTTGGCAGCCTCATGTGTAGCCTAATCCCTTCTTTGATGGACCTTAATTTGATCCAAAGCTACTAAGTGCTTTTGTATTAAATTGATTGAGTATTGATTATGAAATTGAAGAAGAAAAAGGTGAAATTAGAGCCCTAAAGTAATAGTTATTGGTGTGTAAAACATTGTTGTGTTGTGGTTGGGAGTTAGAGACATTTATACTTAAAAAGTTCCTATTTTTAGCCCATGTGTGTTATAATGACCCTGTTTTGGCCATGGTCCTCCTTGGACATTGTGCAACTCAATTAAGGCAAATTGCTTAAGTTGAGGGTAGCTATCATAGGAGTGTTTAGCCTAAATTGGGTGCAAAAAAAATGGAAAAATTTAATGATATATACAAAGCACATTCCCACCATAGTGTATGTAAATGAGCTTAATAAGATGGGGCAAAACAGAAGATGTGGTAGATGAAAGTAGTGTACATGGGTTGTGAGAGATTGGTCTCCATTGTCAAAAGTGATGTATTAAAGTGTTTAGGGAAGATAGTCACTATTAAGACAAAATAGTTTCTACCCATCCATTAACACATTACAAACATTAAAGACCTATTTGATCCTAAGATTCATCATTCTGATATTAGTAGATCACTACACTAAGGGCAAGCCTATGGTTCATTATGTGTAACTTGTAAATTCCTTAGAGAGTGAATGTAACTTGATTCTCGTACCCATTGTGTGTGAATTGCATTTATGTGAGTGATTATAGGTAACTCTCTTGTTGTGACGGCACATGATTAATGAATGTGGGTGATATGTATGATGCCTTTTATTAAGCAATATTCATGAGTTTTCCAACTTGGTGAGTCAACTCTTGAGGCTAGGATGTTTGGGAGTAGTATTCTTGAACTATCAATTGTGTACATAACATGCTTAATACGGTAACTTGCATTCTGTGTAGTCATTGTAGTACTAGCTTTAGTGTCTTGCATGTAGGAGAAGTGTAGATTCTCCTCAGCTTATGATGCTTAGAGTAAAGAGTTGTTCGAGGATGAACAAGGCTTCAAGTGTGGGGTGGTGATGTTGGGTGTATTTATGCACCTTAGTGTTGCTATTCTTGCTTGTTTGGTACTATTTTGAGGATAATTCGTGTTCTTAATGAGTTAATGATGATGATATAAATAAGAATTTAAGTTTTCAAATATGTGATTATAATGTTTAGAAGTGTTTTCAAACAAGTTTGGACTTATATAGTTCAATTAGAGTTCTAGCTGGAAATCTAGTTTTGCTAGCTTGAGCTAGGACAGTTCTAGTTGTTCTCGATGGATTATAATGTGTTTAATGAGTTTCTTATGTTTTTAAAGTGTAAATATATAGGTAATACTTATTTAAAGTGTGCAACATTCAATTTGAATGATCCAAGAGTCAATAATACATTATAGCGTAAAGTGGTCGAGGCTAGTGCTTAGATTGAGTCTTTAGTTCATCATTATTATCGTTTTAAGGTGTTGACTCTAATGCTTGGTGTTTGATCATGTAGTATGCTTGAAGGGTTTATGTAGATGATATATTTATGGGATACAAGCTGGAAAACTAAGGCAATGCAACACCACAAGGCAACAGGAGAAGCAGAACAACACCTAGCCAAATATTGGATGAATTGGTAAAAAATAGTGGCTGCCCGCGATATGGGCGTGTCACTCCCTCTACTGCAGTGCAATGGAGCATGAACAACACACTACATCTCGGTGAAATAATGCCCACGATGCGTGCTACAGTCCGGTGCAATGATGCCCGCGACGCACGTTCAATTTCACCCAAGGGACACTTCCCTCCACTATAAATACATGATTGTACACTTTGGCAAGGATATCTTTGGATGTATTGGAACAATTGAGGAGCTGCTGCACTTCATTAGGTTTTATTAAATCTTTATTTAGATTTTTAATATATTTGATTATGTATTCAATTATTTGGATCATAATTATGTCAATTAGTGGCTAAATGCTCCATTTCCGAGGTTAAAGCAAAGAACATGACTTCTATCATTTTGAATTGAGTTTCTTGATTTGCTTATCATATTTGGTTGTTTATTTATACTTGTTTTAATTATTGTAAGGAGTATCTAATCTTAGAAAACGCATATTATAGACCTTTTGATCTCGAGAGGGGGGGAATAGGAAGATAGAATACGGGGATAAACAAAGTAGGGTTCTTATTCCTTTATGAAATAAGGAATTCGAATTAGTGTCTATGACAGGGATTTACCTAGAGCCTTGCTCAATTCACATGTAGGATTATAACGTGAAGCACTTAATTGGATTATTACATCCCTATTCAATGATGTAGCTGTAATGTCCAAGTTAGATAGATGATTAGAGGTTGGGAGACCATGATTATGCGATAAACCCTACGAATCAACAACCAAGATAAACAAGTTAAAGAATGAAGTTCAATAGCATAGTATGATGGTTCGAAGCTCTTTAACCTTGGGTTTTACTCTATTAATTTATCAAGTGTTTTATTTTACGCATTGTTCACTTTACGTTTAGTTTTACAAATCTCCAAACTCTTTTTGGTTACTTTGCATCAAGTTAATTATAATAAGTGAACTAGAATTTGATTGTTGCTGGAATAAGTCTCTATGGGATCGATACTTTTATTTCTTTATGGACACTATATTACTTGGCAGACCACGTATACTTTTGTGGGCACTTGGGAGCTATCACTACTTGAGAAGCTATAGAGGATATGAAGGCTAAGTGTCCATTCTTGTTCCATGTGTCAGACGGAGTAACTTAAGGCATCAGTTTCATTTTCATATTGTTAGTTTTTGAGTTATCATTTGATTCTGATGGATTCTTGCTATTCTCGTGCTAAAAGTGTGCTAACTCATCAGTCGGGGACGAATGATCCTAGGGATGGGGATAATAAAACACCCTAAAAATTTCTACCATTTTATTTTTGACCCTCCAGGTTTGAGACATTGATTTTTGACCTAAACTATGTTTAGATATGTTAATAGGGTGTCTCAAAAGAGTTTCAAAATTTTTGAATGAGGTTTGCGGTCATTTTAAACTTCTGAGGTAGTTAGCCTCCATATTTTTTGCATGCTATGAGGTTAGATTCAGTGATTTCAACATGGCACAGAGGCAGTGTGCCTCCATGATAATGTCATGTCACAGAGGATAATCTCCACGATAAGCAGTGTGGCAAGGATGTTAGCCTCTGCGATATGGCCGCGCCACGCTGATAATTTAAAATTGTGCAGTTTTTGTTTTATTCACTAGGGTTGAGGGTCTTTTGTTACTCCTAAGCACAAACACAAGTGTACCTGGTCTCACCATGTAATACAATGGCCTTAATTAAACATGAATATCGATCCTTTAGAGACTTTGTGAAGCCACTATCCAATTCTAGTTTAACTATTGAGATTAACTAGTGCAATGTAGCCAAAAGAGTTTTAAAAGTTTATAAACTAAAAGTAAAGTAAAATAATATGGGAAAGTAAAGACTTTGGACAATCACTAGATGAAAACCCAAGGTTAAGGCTCTAAAAACAAGCATACCACGCTATTGAACTTTATTTGTTAGATTACTTATCTTGGTTGTTGATTCACGGGGTTGATATTATGATCATGGTCTCTCGAGCCTCTAATCACCTATCTAACTTAGATCTACAACTACTTCATTGAGAAGGGATGTGAGAAATAAGCTAAACAGTTTTATATTTCAACCCGTAATGAACAAAATAAGGCTTCTAGGTATATCTCTATTCTAGATGCTAATTCAAATCCCTTATTTTATTAAAGAATAAGAACCTTACTCTATTTATCCCCATGTTCTACTTCTTATTCTACCTCTTGAGCTCACAAAGTCAACAATTGATATATTCTAAGGGTCATGAATCCTTAAAATAGTTATAACAAGGATAAATAAATGGCTAAATATGATAAGCAATAAAAAAAACCCAATTCAAAGCAATAGTAAACATGTTCTTGCCCTTAACCCTGGAAAGGGGGTGTTTAGCTGCTAATGGACATGACCGTAATCAAGATCAATGAATACATGATATAATTCTTAAATAAACTAAATTAAAAGAATAAAAACCCTATTTTAAGTGTTTTCCATCCCCTCTCAAAGCCTCCAAGATGTCCAAGGTGTTTAACAATGAGTACAAGTGTTCTATTTATAGGATCAAAATATGGCCGCATGGGAATATGGGTCATGATGCGTTGCTTTCTCCGAGGGATTATGGTCCTATAAGCATTGATTGATCCCCTGTAATAAGGTGTAAGGTAAGTTGCTTTCTCCCCTCGAATAAGTGGTGTGTTTCCCCTCTATTGTAAGGCCATACTAGAAATTGCATTTTTGATGTTTAAACTTTGCCTTGCACTTGTCCTCCAATACCAAGTCTTGTGGTATTTTTTCCACTTGATTTATAGGTTTTTTATCCTCCATATATGATAATAATCAATTCACCAATCATCCTATATCATCAAACACCACGGAATAGAGCTAAAAGCAACAAAATGTTCAAGGCAATAAACTAGAAACTCAAGCTTAGACTAGTGTCGTCCTTTAAATCTTTAACTTAGTGTTTTGAATCTTGTCTTGATTAAATTAAACTTTAAAAATTATAAAAAAAAATTTACAAAAAGAATTATATGATCAAACCATTAGTAACTCATTACACATTAGAATCCATCGATATCAACTAGACAAACATCTAGCTTAAGCTAGTAACACTATAGTTTTCTTGTTTTGACTCTAAGTGACCAATTTAAGTACAAACTTATTTGGAAAAAACTATAAACATTATAATAACATACTTAAACACTTTTATGATCAATTATATCATCATTAACACATTAAGCCACGAGAAGTCCTAAAAACAAGGCTCAATAAGCAAGGATAACAACATTGAGGTGCATAAATCCACCTCAAATTAGACTTTGTGTCCTTTCACCAATGTACGACCTTTAAACATAAAAAATAGTTTATTTTCACTAGTTTTTCAAAGATTGATTGCTCTTTTTGACTTTCAAACTCAAACCCAAGAAAAGCTTAAGGGTTTCACCGTACATTCATCTTTTGGATTCTAAGCTCCAAATTGCTTTCATATTTGTGTGTATCTAAGGCATGTATCTCTTTCTCAAAATATTTTTTTTGTTAAAAAAATGTATTAAAATTGTGATTCAAGTGATTTAAAGTTTTTATTATGAATGTGGGTTGGGACTTTTTGAACATTAATGATTGAATTTCTTTTCACATGGCTTTTTGTGAATGATTCATGGTTTGAATTGATAGTTTTGAACTGATTAGGAGTTCATGGGGATGTCCAATTAGAATGGGGGTCATGGATTACCCCAAGTTGATGATTTTGGATATTGGAATTAGTTTAACCGCAACCCAATCTTATGAGTTTGTTTTTGAAACATGAGTATATGCATATTCAAATATTTTTTAGAACTATTGAATGGTATAAAAAGCTAATGAACATGAAATGATTTTGAATTGAACCTTGTGGGGTTGTGGATTTTGCTAAGTTCATGTATAATTTAACCTAGGGTGTCATGGATTCCCCCATATGGATGAATGATTGGAGCCTGTGGGGTCATAGATTCCCTCTAGCAATGATAACTAAAATGGGATGATAATAGTAGTGTGCAAGCGCAAATTGGTATGATGATACTAACGATGTGTGCCTTGATGGATAATATTAGTTAAATCAATGGGAATGTGTAAATTTTTTAGTTGGTCTTAAAGGGGGTTGTATAGCTGGTTTGAAGGTGGAGGTCCAGAAGGACAAATACTGGAAACTCATATTTGCTGATGTGAGTATTGGTCTTGATGACCGTGTGCTTGGTCATAGTATATATATATGTATCATAGATGAATAAGGGTCATAGATTCCTCGGCCTCTATTATATCTCTGGTTAGTGCGACTAACACGCACTGGGGCCTATTCAGCAAGAGGGCTAGACCCATATAGCCCGTGGGTATTTTATGATGGTCAAGATATATAGTCTAGGATAATGTTTTACTTTCATGATAAACCTTGTTCCCTATCCAAGTATGTTGAATATATATGTGTACACTATGTTTATGTGGATTTTACTATGGTTTTAACTTGGCATTATTTTATCCTTTCCCTGATCCTTTCCCTGAGTTAAATGCTAGGGCTTGCTCTGCTAACTATTTTTGGATGCTCTATCCTTACATGATATAGGAATTTTAAACACTTCCACTTCTATTGCACAGTGATAGGAGATCTCAAAATTGTTTGAAAGTCAGTTTGAAGTGGTGAGTCTCCTTATTCTAAAAGGCCTGTTGCTTTTTGGTTTAATTTATGTCATAGACTATCTTTCAGTTTCTTTTGGCCATCACCGGGGGCATATCGTGACTTAGATTGATGATGGATTCATAGAGGCTTTGTGGATTAATGTTGAGTGGGATTGTGTTGGATTCTTGACTCTTTTGAGATATTCATTTATCCTATTCATGTCTATTGGCTTGCTTCCGCTATTGTTAGGTATTGTTTTCATTTTGAGGCGTGACACTTGCTAGAATGATAGTAGAGTTACCAGGCAGTTCATTTGGTTTTTAGGGCTATTTTTCTATTTTAAAGTCTTTGTTGGTTCCAAATAGCCACCGCGTAAAATCTTTAGTGAACCAACCTCAAATGTAAATTCTAACTGATCGAGCAACTTTGGAATGTCTATTTTAGGCTAGTTAGAACTTTAGTTTGGGTGTCAAGGCACTCAAGCTCATTTTGACCTATTAGTTGAATAGTTAAGAAATTAAAAATTGGGCATGGGACCCATTTTTATCAAAAAGACCTCAAATGTATTTTTTGATTGCGCAATCTCATTTAAAAACTCAAATCTAGTTTGGTTGCATAGATTGTGCACTCAGAGTTTTGAACGAGTCTCAAGCATCTAGTCAAAGTCCATTTTGGACTTAGAAAATCTGGTGCATTAGGTATTTGGTGTGACCGTGATCACGAAGGGTAAATCGCGACCGCCACATACAATTTCCCCTTTCCTAGTATCACGATTTCGATAGGGAAATACCATGATCATGACTTTTTCCCTTGATGTCATGGATTGCAATCGCGAGTCTCTTGTCGCGAAAGCGATATCCTAGAACCTGAAAAAGGTATAAATACCCTGTTTTAGACCCATTTTTCCATTACTTCATCTATTCTCTTGAGACTAAGACCCTGCATTGTGATATAACATGAAATTGAGGCTTGATGATTTAGGATCTTGGCTAACACTTATTTACACGATCCTCATTCAATTTATGGTAAGATTTCACCCTTTTCATTTTATAATTTTCCATTTCTTATTCAAAAATTCAAAAACTTTAGAGGATTGATTTATGCCCAAAATTAGCTTAGATTTTACCCATTCTTGAGGATAATAACTCCTTGAGCATGGGGGAAGTTTATTTGGTTTTGAAAATATGATTTTTTGTAAATGGGACCCACATGGAATTTTGGTGTGATTTTTGGACTCAAATAAGAATAGTAAAATATGGTTATGATTATTCTCATATTGATAGGTTTAATATAATTTTGATAGCTTGGCAGCTTTATCTTTTTAATCTTTCTTAGGCGTCTAGGTAAGCTAGTTTTTACCCCTTGTTAGATTGAGATAATTCATAGTATGTTTATGATTGTGTTAGATTTGGTATGGGATTTAGCTGTTGGTGTGATACATTGGTTAGTTGGACTGTATAAGTTATTTTAGATACTATTTTGGACATAATTAGCCTAGTTAGTCATATTCTAGGTAAAGTTTACCTTGTAGGCTCTTGTTTAGGATAGAAAGACCTTAGTTACTCAATTAATGAGGAGATTTTCCTTAGTCACTTGAGTTTAGGATGAAATATACCCAAATTTCCATTTCCCTAGGGGGAATTGACGTAGTTGTTTTATATTGGAAGAATTTGGTATCCTAGGGCATGTTATGGCTTGTTCAATATCTAATAATGAAGTTAGATACCTTAGCCTAGTTTGGGGTAGATATTTCTTGATGAAGGCTTTTTGGGGATTTAGAAGTGGGCTCTTCGATCCACCTTAGGCATAGACTTGTGATAGTTATTGAAGACCTTTTATATGCTTGCGTATATAACTAGGAAATATTTATTGCAATAATGTTTAGATTCCTTAATACTTATAGGTTATGATGGATGATGTTTAAAGTAATTCTTAATGGTTATGCTATGAATAAGTTATTGATTAAGCTTTTGATGATCGATAGAATATGTTATTATTTAATCTATTGAATATGCTATTAAATAAACCCTTGATTATGAGTTGACTAAACCATTAATTAGACTATTAATTAGGACATTTGGTATGCTATTAAACACTAGCGATCATAGCTATCGACTATGTTACCAATCATGCTAACAACTATAATAGTGATTATGCTATTGCCTTTGCTAATGATCATGTCTAATGACTATACTAGTGATGATGCTATTGGTTATGTCAATGATCATGCATGTTGGATACATTGATGATTGTGGTATTAATTATACTAGAGGTCATGACTATTTACTACATTAGTGATTATGTCATGGATTATAAGCTATGAATAAGCTATAGATTATGCTATGGATAAGTTATTGACTAAACTAATGATAAGATATCTCTAATGCGGATGATAAGCTATCTAATACGCTAATGATAAGCTATTGATTATGTTATTGATGAAGTTATTTCCTATGCTATTAATAATAATTATGGATTATGTTAGCAATCATACCTATTGACTATATTAGCGATTATAATGCTTATGAGTTATATTGGCGATTATACTATTGATCTTACTAAAGAGAATGCTTATTGATTTTATTATTGTGATTGTGCTATTGATTAAACTAAAGACCATGCTTATTGAATATGATAATGTCAATGCTATCGATTTTTTTAAGATCATGTTATTTACTATAGTAGCGATTATGCTATTGATTATGCTACCATCTATGGTAATAATTATATGGTTCTCAATATGATTTTGGATATTTCTTATGCTATGAATTATACAAATATCAGTTTAATTCCGAATAATAATGATGATATCGATTATCTATACCTGATGTGAGTCTAGAGGATGGCGATGATATTGATTGTATTGATGATAATATTGATGATATTCACGATGATGTTGAGAAAGATATTGATGATGATATTCATGATAATATCATTGATTATACTTATTGATTCGAGTTCGAATATAGACATTATAAAATAATGGAATACTCAATATATTATGATGGTATTAGGGTGTGAGATTGACAATAGTGATTCCAGCTATGTATGAAAATGAGAAAGTGGTTATAATATGGCATGATATGAATGGATCTTAGTGGTACTATGTTTAGTTCATAAATAGTGATTAGTTGATAAATGATGATTAGCCGACATATGAGGATTCGTTGTTACAAGATGGTTAGTTGATAAGTATTGATCTATTGATAAATAATGACCATAACAATCGATTGTTAGTGTGGCATGGATAGATTGTACTTGTATCATGAGAGATGATAATGACGATGGTGAGTGATTCTATCTTATTTGTACCTTCAAGCTTTACGTGGGCTTGCAATGGGCGGTTTACTTTACCATACCAATTGGCATATGAGGGCCAATTCTGTAGTTATGATTGCATGTGTTGATGCTTGATTTTATGTTGTTACTCTTATTTGTTAACATATTGATACACAATGATGTCAGAGTTGATTTAGGTTCATCTCTACCTTGACTTAGTTATATTATCTCGCAATTTATCATACTTATTTCATGTTTTAGCTTAGTCGGCCGATGATGCCTACTGAGTACCCATAATTTTGGTACTCATACTACACTTATGTACCTTTTTGGTGAAGATATGAGAACTAGTATTTGTCGTTGATTGATGTTCATGTTTTGTTAATATTCGGAGGTAGGGTGAGATCTTGGATTCAGAGTCACCCATTTTCTTCTATCTTTTATGTTTAGTCTTTTGTTTCAAACCAGGTCGTGGGATAATTTTCTATGTATTAACTATCTTTTATATACTTCAAATACTTTGTCTATTTTGAACTTGTGTTGTTGATTTCCGCCTATGTGGGCATTTTTCCACCAAGTTAACCCATTGTGATTAGCTCCGAGTTACAGTTTGGCTTATCTACTAGAGGGATAAAGTAGGTTCTATCATGACTCATAATTTGGGTAATGACACTTTACCAATAGGAGATAGCAAGGGAATGACAACTTTCTTGCAATAATAATACCAAGGAAGCTCTGGTAAATCAACCCAAAATGAGTACAAGAAGAATTTCTTTTTCATGTCTAAAAGTAGGGTTCTATTTTTGCAATCTCATCAGGTAGCCTTCAGTATACATTTTTACTTTAAACCAAACTTGTGATTCCCCAAAATCAGGTCCCGAGACGTCACACGGTGCTTAGGGTCACAAGTGACCTCAAGCCAACCCTTCTACTGGCATAACTCATAAGAAAATGAATAAAATTCTTAAATCTGTATAAAATCAGCGAGAATATAAAACTTCTCTGAACTTGATCAATAAAAATTTGAACTTTACAAGATTACAACTCTTTTTTTACCAAAGTAAAATTGAAAGTGAATACATTAACTCTAGTGACTTTCTATGAAGCCTCTACTAGTACTGACTCTAGTGACTTTCTATGAAGCCGGGTCATGACTCCCAACTATCCCAACTCAATACGACTGAAATAGGAAAATAAAGAACTGGTCAAACTGTCTATCTAGCTCAAACCCTTGAATCAAAAGGATTCATCACCTACTGACTGGAAGCTGCGAGCTGACTGAATCTAAATGCGCATACGAAGTCTTATACCTACATTATGAGACAATGTAGCATATAGACGTATATGTGGATCAACACTTTGGGAATGTACTTAGTATATGAGGGTGTATGCAATTAAATAATCAATACCATAAATCCTTACAGAAAACATGCATGCTAGAATAGATGACTCATATAGCTTGAATTAAAACCATCATAATCATGAATAAGAAAACAGGTAATGTAAATCACATGAGTCATTGCACTTCATTCTAAATCTACATTCTTTCTTTATTCTCAAACTTGTAAGATAGATAAAGTCTTAAAACATCTTTTAGAGCATACACTTTAATCTCATGAAAACTAGGAACTTATTTGAAAACTTAAAGATTTTGATACTTGAGAGCCTTAGAAATCTTGGACTCATAGATTTCAAAATACATATACTTGTATCTTAGGTAGAGTGGGGGACTACTTTGGGAGTCTCTTCTAACCGACATAAACTATGTGAGCTACATGGAGTCCAACGTCTTACCCATGTTGGGGAGAGTTGTTCTATCCTTACCATCGGATAGAACCTTAACTTTAGTGATCACTATTTTAAGCCACTTGGGGTATATCGAGAACCTACAGGGGCATAGTTCTGGGGCATGAGACCTCAGAATCATGCCAACTCTGTGCTAAATACTACTCCCTTACTTAGCTCAAAACTTTAGAAAATCCACTTTAAAACAATTCAATAATTAATATATATATATATATATATATATATATATATATAATGGGAGCCAAAATGCATCCCCTTTACTTTAAACTCAAGAATGTGGATTTCTATCTTAACTAACAATCAAAACTCACTTCTTCATATTCCTTAAAAATCACTAACATCTCATTCTGAAACTCATGCTTTAACCATAAGGTTCAATTCACAACAATAGGACTTGAAATTCTCAAAACACAGGATATAGACGTTGAATTATGTAACTGAAAACATAAATTGACAATTTAAAATATTAATATGCATAATAATATTACAACTCAAATCTTGGGTAAGACATAGTTTCATAAAACTCACAATATAATAACATGATAGGAATTCTCCATGAGTTTACGAAATACTTTACGAAAATATGTAACTTTTGGGCACAAGAACAAAAGGGTGTTCCTGTTCAAAACTACATACCTTAATATACTTGATTTGATGTAGTTATATACAAGGAGTTATGATCGATTGAAGTCGACTCAATTTTCGACGCTCACAAAAACTCGAATGATAGGAAAGCTTTCAACTTGACCTTAAGTTAGGTGATCTCTATAATCTCAATTCATGCTCAAATAGGTTCCCACACTACATAATTGATTAATATACCAAATTTGCATAGGATTTATGGATTTTGAAACATCTACACGTAGAAAAGATGGTTTTCGTTCTAGCTCGAAATGCGGGGTGTTACAAAATTGTTGCGTAATCATTTTGAGTATAACTAAAGTGAGCAAGTTTAACCCCTTCTCTAGCTTAGTATACAAAGTGAATTCTCTTATGATAATTTCCATATTTCACATTGTGTTTTTGAACTAACCCATTGAAGTTAGCTTGCACCTCTCAGCTAGTTGATCTTGTAGTCATCAGGTCTAAATACTATAGCAGGAAACCCCTGAATAGTAGTAATTTAGGGAGAAAAAATACCAACAGGCACCATCATCATAGCCCCTTGAGTTCTGACAATATTAAAACTAAATCATTGTTTAACCATGGATTCCACAACTCTAATTATAGGGTTCTTAGCCACACATAGTTATCAAGAAGAAGAAAGCAATATACTTCATAATTAAAGATTATATTTTATAAAGATGAAACTCAAGCCTTAAATTCTTAAAAAAAACATGCTATATCATTTAAAATGCCAAAAATTTTAATGTCCAAAGAAAATAGAACGTCAAAATATTCCAAGTGTCAGAAGATTCCTTGATCCATCACATGGATTCATCAAGGAATCAGTTCTACTTGGGCCTGATAATTGGTGTGAAGATCATCAAGTACTTGATGATTCATCAGCTAATCCATCATGATGATGTCTACTAATAATGATTCTATAATGGTTTGGTGATTGTCCTGACGGTCCGTCAGGTATGTGGTCATCACATAGTTTCTACTCCTTTTGTTCTTTGTCTTAATTTCCAAGATTTAAACACAAAAAGACATCAAATCTAACATAGGTTGCTTAAAAACTCACAATAATTCTTTGTTAAAAGAATAACACGTGTCATCGATGCCGACACATCAACACCCTTGACTTAGAACATTCGCTAGTCCTCAAGAAACTAAACAAAACTATATAATAAAAGCACTTTAAACACTTAAAACTAAGCCAAACTATAGAAATTAGTTAATATAATTTAGTTCCTTGAAACTTACCCTATTTTATGATTTACCAATAAAGAACATAACACTCATTCAATATGTCAACAACTACGGATCTACGTATGTCGTTACAATTTTAATGAATTAATTGCATCCACCATAAACATTATCCTAACAGTCAGTAATCAATAGTAACTTTATGGGTCCCTCAATACAATGAAGTACCCCCCCCAACCATAACAAATATACTCTCATACACAAAAAATTTTCAATATTGCACATATGATGCCATAAGCTTGCACTTACTATCCTATTTCAATTTTCCAGAAGAAACTCTAGCTACCTGGTCTCTCTTACGCTTTTGCCTTAAAGCCTTATTCTTTATTGAATCTTCTTTTTTATTTGTCATAGCTCCTTCTTCTTTTTCTTCTTCTTCTTTAGTTGTCTTATGGTGTTTTCTTCTCTTTGAATTCTTATCTTCACAACCCCCGATTGGTATCTTACAACTAGTTATGAAAATTTGCCTCCTCAAATTAACTACAGGGTCATCCTTTTACAACCCCACCTCTATCAGATCCAAGAATCCCATGGTTGAATCACCTTGTAGGGCAAAAATGATAGCTTGGGCCATTTCTAATTTAACCATGAACCTATCCTAATTTGGATTAGACTATTCTTTTAACTTGTTAGACCTGCAACTACCTATCATCCTATATATATGTAGATTTTCATACAAATTTATTTCTTTCTTGATTGTCTGATCCATTAAGGGATTGAATTTTTTTTACTATCACTATAATTGCTTCTCAAACTTATTATTCTTCTTAATATCTAGCGACCCGTACTACCCTCTCATCTAGTTTGGCGTCTTTTCTCTTGGGCATCAATCTCAATGCAACCCACTAAATCTTAGATGCAATAATCAATGATGAATTGACTAACCTTTCATTCTTATTTCTTAACAAAGAAAGTTCCCTATCAATCAGTATCTATGTAAGATATGATTGCTATTACAAGGTCGACATTATTTTATGGTCATAATCTGGAGATAACTGGAGGCATAGAGGTTTGGTCATGGAGGATCTTGTTGATTGTATACTCTAAAATATCCACTAAAACCCTTAAACTAAGAGCGTGACCAAAAATGGTGTATCAAATGACTTTTTTCCCTTATTGCATTCTTTCTCAAGGATAGCCAAGTATTTCACAAAGAACTTTCAAACCACAGTAGGGTAATAACTCCCAGGTGGTGTACTCATCCAACCCAAGCTGTATTTATTGAACTATTGCTCAATATCTAGGTACTCTAACAGTTTTGTTGTGAGGATCTAATGCTCCTCTATAAAGGGTGTCTTTAAGCTTCAAGTCTTTGTAGGAGGGAGACTATCTTGGTTATGTGTTTTTGCTTCTTTGACTGTTCATTAAATATATTTTCTAACCCCCAAATCTTTACTTCTGACTTTCTCACTCCTATTTGATTGAGGTTTTTTTGGACTTTTGGTGGCCTCAGCACTACCTTCTTCATTTGGATTTGAGCTAGAGATATCATTGCCTTCCCCGTCACTTCTAGACTCTCCACTTGATTACTCTTTCTTCTCATCAAAATGGAAGGTATGGGCTTGTTTCCTTGGAGTTTTTTGGTGTAGTCGCCTGGTGTGTCCATCTCCTCAATAATATTCTTTAATTTATCTCATAGTTTCAAGTTTAAGGAAGATTTGTCTGGCCTCTTTCATGCTCCACTACGTGATATAGGAAGTTTTTAAGAAATGGTACCTATGGAGGGAATGAATCAATCATTGTGAAAATAACAGGTTAAGTAAAATGCTTGAAATTCAAAACTATTTGTAATTGACAATTTTGGATGATGGTTTTTCACACTTGTTAATAACCGTTAAAATTATACTTTAAGAATTTAAGTTATTTCCTCGATATACTTTACCCAACAAGAGTTGGGGTCAAATCCATAGGAAATAAGAGCATAAGTTTTAATATCAAGTGTTGTAACAAACTACAAGTCAACTCGTAATGCTGTGGAAATCAAATGGGAAAATAAATTAGGGGTTTAATTTTGACAATTTGTTATTATCATGTCAACCTTAGTTGAAATATAAAATTCTATGATTAGATTAATAAATTTGTACTCAAGTGTGAAATTGGACTGAGGGTTATGCTATCATAAGGGTGAGTGCATTTATGGGTGGTTGAAGCTTTGGCTAGATTTAGCTAACAGTTACGGGTTTACTAAATTATGAGTATTTAGTGTTAATCTATTAATGAAACACCAAATTTCACAAGTGGGTTCTTTCTAACACCTTACAAGTGTGACCAATCTAACACCTCAATTAGCAATCTTATATGTTAGAGACATTATTATGATACAAACATACATACATACATACATACATACAATCTTATATATATATATATATATATATATATATATATATATATATATAAGT
>NC_061121.1:71724108-71737211 GCF_002878395.1 Capsicum annuum
CATAATTTGGCGATCTTATTATACGACCCTTATGACCTTAAAATGCTGATCCTTGGATTGAATTATGAACATGTGTGTCAATAGGTCACTTCAGGTGAGTTACAGATTTTTAAACCTCATTTGAATCATATTTGGGTGATCAAAATAGTGGGTCGATGCGATCTCAACGAGTCGCATCGCCGATCACGTCGACAGATTTTTTCTCCAGCTTTCAGTGCAATTCCAGTGAACCAACGTGAACTCAACGTGGTGCATTGGTCATCGCATTGATACCATTGATGCGGTGTGTTGATCTGTGCGTTGATAGGCACATTTTCAGTAATTAAAAAGACTGCACCTAGAGGGATATTTGGGTCATTTTTTCACCTTACATTAGCCCCAAAAAATATGAGATTAAGCCTTTCTAAAGGCTTAATCACTCATTCTCTCTTAAATTTTCTCAAGAAAAAACCTTAGGGAATCCAATTTCAAATTCAAGCTTCAAGAACAGACCATTAATCTTCATAAATTTGATTACCAAGGTATGTTGGGTGTTCATCTAAGGGTTTTCTTCCACCCTTAGAGTTCAAGAACCTCTTTTGAAACTATAAGTTGATTACTTTCATGAATTTCATATTGAATTTGATTGTATTCATGTTCATGATATTATTTGGATTTTAATCCATGATTCACTATAAGTTTCATGAAATTAAATTAGCATATATGGTGAATTATATAATTTGTATATTAAACCCTTGAAATTACAATTGATTATTATATCCATGATGTTCAAGTGTTGACTATCCTTATGTGAAACAACTATTCTCTCAAAGTATTTGATAAAATGCTTGTGTGAATTGAATAGTGAAATCATGATATGTCATCATATGGACCCATTTATGTACAAGTTCATGTATCTCAAGTGTTTGACAAAATGCCTAGGTAAATGTATTGTTACAAGTATTTATTGTTATGCTTTTAAGATCATGTCATGCTTCACTATCCATGCTTTCGGGTCCTAGGGGTATTCGATACCCAAAAATCTAGTTGTTTACCTAGAGCTATAGTAGTTAGAGAATAGTCTCAGTAATGTCACAAATAGTAGTACTTCGCCCATTACAAAACTCAGTGAAATGCAGTATCAGTCCAGTTCAGCTTAGTATCACAAATGGTGTATTCAGTCAGTTAACAGAGCTTAGTCTAGTTCAGTTAGTTAGCACGATCAGTAACAGTTCAATCAAGTCTAGTATAGCCTAGAAATCATTTTAGCGTCTATTCTGTTGGGAGTAGGATTTAACACCGAGTGAACCCAAGGATAGGGGCTCACCTGCCAGTAGAGGGTGTGATCCCTAGTAACAATCCTTGTATTTCAGAACTATGTAGCTAGCGCAGGTTGAGATATCAACCTACCAGTTGAGGTTTGATAAGGTATTTTACCTGCTAGTTGAGGGTACCACCATTCTCATTCAGGGAACCTACCAGATGAGGGTGACTTTTCAGCTTATCTTTACCCGTGGCACAAAATTAACACCCTTCCAACTGGGGTTACAGGTTTGACCCTAATCCATTCAGAGAGGGGCATGTCGATTAGATGATTACTTCCCACAGTTTCAGTTTCAGTTTCAAACTCAGTATAAAATTCAGTTTAGTTCTACAGAATCAGGACTGTCAGACACGGTCACCTAGCTCAGTATAGAACTCAATTCAGTTCTATAAAATTAGGACTGTTAGAAATAGTCACCTAGTTATCTGTAATACAATTATCTATAATATCAGATATCAGTAACTCAGTTATCAAAACTTAGACTCAGTTTTAGTAGTAATCTCAGATACAGTATATACATGTATATGTACAACATTACATTCTCAGTATTTATAGTAGTTTCAGTATTCTATATGCTCTCATTCAGTTACTTCATATCATTCAGTCATATACTGTTCATGCACATGAACCCTTACATTCAACCTTACCTCTCCTAGTAGACCAGTACATTCCACATACTGATGCATACTTTCTCTTTGTGCTATGTTGTCTCATATGATAGGTACGGATGCTCAGGTTCCTGACTAAACTTAGACAGATTCGAATAGCAGTAGTAGTTTTACTAGTGAGTCCTTATCTATCTAGGATATGCTTTTATTTAAGTATTTTTAGTAGCTTCAGTATTTCAATAATCGGAGTTAGTTGGGGGATTGTCCCATCAACTCAATATTCAGACAGTTTAGTTAGAGGTTTTTCAGACTAGACTAGTCCAGACAGTATTTAGTTTCAAATATTATTATCAGCTATTATACTTAATAGTATTCAAATTATGAACCTTATGGAATTTCAGCCTAACTTCTGCATTGTTTCAGTATTATTATTCAATGCTTACAGTAGGTGCTAGTCATGCGTTATCTTATGGTCCTTTAGGGCCAAAAGCACCATGTGGCATTTGGGGTACAGACTTGGGGCATTACAAACTTGGTATCAGAGCCTAAGTTTCAACAGAGTCCTAGGGAGTCTGAAAGACACGTTTAGTAGAGTCTTGTGCATGGGTGTGTAGCACGCCACACTTATGGACAAGAGGCTATGAGGCATTTTAGACAAAGTTTTCCTTCTTTCAGTATTTATGTCGTGCGGGTGAGCACGAGCTCAGGTTAAAATCTCAGTCTAATCCAGTTTTATCCTTCCGTTTATAGAGTATGCCTCTCAAAAGAACCAAGAAATAAGAACTGGAAATCAGCCAGCACCTCCGCCCGTTCAGGCAGATTCCCTGGACGAGCATGTCTCCCACGCAGTATTCAGAGTAGCTTTCACCACTTTAGCTCATTCTGTGGTAGCCCAGAGTAAATACCCAGCACCTATTCAGGCCAACCCAGTGGCTAGTACTGTTGTAGCTAGAATTTGGGATTTCACCCGAATAAATCCTCCATTATTTATAAGGTCTAAGTCTGAGAAGGACCCCAGGAATTCCTTGACATAGTGTAGAAGGTTACAGATATCATGGGGGTGACTTCCAGTGAGAGCGCTGAGTTAGCTACATATCAATTGGAGGATGTGGCTCACACTTACTTTTAAGTAGTGGAAGGCAGATAAGAGAGCAGATGCAGGGCCTGTAGAATAAGAAGAGTTTTCTACTTGTTTTCTTGATAGGTTCTTTCCACTAGAATTAAGGAAAGCTAAGGTTTTAGAGTTATTAATATAAAATAGGGCAACATGATAGTGAAAGATTATTCCTTCAATTTTACTCAGCTAGCTAGATATGCCCCTCATATGGTAGTAGATAGCAGATCTAAGATGAGTAAGTTTGTATCAGGCGTGTCTAAGAGTGTGGTCAAGGAGTGTTGGACCACAATGCTGATTAGGGAGATAGACATATCCAGGCTCATGGTCCATGCTCAGCAGATAGATGAGGCTAAGAATAAGAAGAAGGAGAGGGAGAACAAGAGAGCTAGAACAGGTAGCTTCAACTTCACTCAGCCTAAGTTAGAGGGTGACAATCATTCTCAGTTTTGCCCAAAATCTTTAGTTCCAGCTCTGTCCTCAGCCTGTTCCCCAGTGCTAAAATTTAGAGATGGCAATAAAGCTAGGACACCAGGCCTAAAACCCAGGGTAGTGTTAGTAGTACCTAAATAAATCTTTTTTGCCAAAAGTATGGAAAAAACCATTAGGGTGTTTGTTGAGCTGGTAGTGATGTATGTTTTGGGTGTGGCAAGCCAGCATATAGGGTCAGAGAGTGTCCTTAGGTGGGTTGGCAGAGTCAGTATAATCATCCCCCAGCTTAGTCTGGGCACCTGAATCAGTAGAGTGTCGCTTCCAGTGCCACCAGTAGGCAATATCCAAATAGAATATATGTACTTCAGTCCCGACAGGATCGGAAAAGTTCTCCTCATGTAGTCACTGGTACGTTACAAGTTTACCATTTACATGTTTATGCTTTACTAGATCCAAGAGCTTCTCTGTCCTTTGTAACTCCTTATATAGCTTTTGATTTCGGAGTCAATCTTGAAATCCTAGCAGAGCCCTTCTCAGTCTCTACCCCAGTGGGTAAATCTATCATAGCTCAATGGGTATATAAGAACTTTTTGGTTATGGTATCTCAGAAAGTTACATCAGCAGTCTTAGTAGAGTTAGAGATGTCAGATTTTGATGTCATTCTCTGTATGAATTGGCTTTATTCATGCTATGCTTCAGTTGACTGCAGAAATAAAATTGTCTACTTTCAATTTCCAAATGAACTTGTCCTAGAATAGAGGGATAGTACTTCAACACTTAGGGGTCAGCTTGTCTCTTACCTAGGGGTGAGAAAAATAATATATATAAAGGGTGTGTCTACCATATTGTTTGAGTTAAGGATTCTAGTTTCGAGACTCCTAGTCTTGAGTTAGTTCCAGTAGCATGTAAATTTCCAGATGTGTTTTGCGAAGATCTTCCTAGAGTCCCTCCCGAGCGGGAGATTGATTTGAAAATAGTCCTTCTTCTTAACACTCAACCCATCTTAATTCCTCCATACAGAATAGC
The DNA here is from genome assembly GCF_002878395.1 of Capsicum annuum. Taxonomy (NCBI): domain Eukaryota; kingdom Viridiplantae; phylum Streptophyta; class Magnoliopsida; order Solanales; family Solanaceae; genus Capsicum; species Capsicum annuum. The sequence goes on from NC_061121.1 coordinate 71,728,592, forward strand.
TTCAGCTAAACTTAAAGAATTAGAAGACCAGTTGAAAGACCTCCTACATAAGGGATTCATCAAACCCAATGTATTCCCTTGGGGTACAACTGTTCTATTCATGCGCAAGAAAGACTGTTCTCTCAAAATATGTATTGACTACCGTCAGTTGAACAAAGTCACCATTAAGAACAACTACCCACTTCCCAGAATCAATGACTTGTATGACCAATTTAGGGTGCCAGTTACTTTTCTAAGATAGAACTCAGATCAGGCTATAATCTTCTCAGAGTTAGAGAATGTGATATTTCAAAAATAGTTTTCAGAACTAGATATGGTCACTTTTAATCCTAGTCATATCATTTGGTATTACCAATGCCCCAACAACTTTCATGGACTTTATGAACCACGTTTTCAAGAAGTACTTGGACATGTTCATCATAGTCTTCATTGATGACATTCTTGTCTACTTCCGCAGTAAACATGATCATACAGACCATCTCAGAATAGTGTTACAGGCCTTTAGAGCCCATCAGTTGTTTGCCAAATTCATTAAATGCAAATTTTGGATAAGGTCAATTGCTTTCCTTAGTCATGTAGTTTCCGTTGATGGAATTAGAGTTAACCCTCAAAAGACTGAAGCGGTAAAAAACTGGCCCAGACCCATCTCTCCATTAGATATCAGGAGTTTCTTGGGTTTGGTTGGCTATTACCAACGGTTTATTGAGGGGGTTTTATCTATTGCACCCCCCATGTCTAGATTGACTCAGAAGAAAGTCAAGTTCCAGTGGTCAGATTCTTATAAGAAGAGTTTTCAAGAGATGAAGACTCGACTCACTACATCCCTAGTTTTGACTTTACCAAATGGTTCAGACGGGTTTATGGTATATTGTGATGCATTCAAAGTTGGTTTAAGGTATGTTTTGATGCAGAGAGGTAAGGTCATATCTTATGCCTCTAGACAGCTTAAGCCCCATGAAAAGAACTATCCCACCCATGATCTTGAGTTAGCAGCTGCAGTGTTTTCCTTAAAGATTTGGAGACATTACTTGTATGGAGTACATATTGATGTGTTCACAGATCACAAGAGCTTGCAGTATGTATTCTCTCAAAATATTTTGAATTTATGAAAGAGAAGGTGGTTAGAGTTGCTGAAAGACTATGACATAAGTATTCTGTATCATCCAGGAAAGGCCAATGTAGTGGATGATGCTCTCAGTAGGATGTCTATGGGTAGTGTTACTCACGTAGAGGATGGTAAGAAGAATTTAGTTCAGGAGGTTCATTAGCTTGCCGACTAGGTGTCCGCACAGTCTATTTAGTAGAGGGTAACGTATAGGTTTAGAATAGTTTGGAATCATCTCTGGTTTCTAAAGTAAAAGAAAAATAGGGCAGGCATCCCAATCTAGTTAAGCTAAAAGAGTCAGTTAGAGATTAGAAAGTAGAGGTTTTCTCCTAAGGGAGAGATGGTATGTTACGCTGCCAGGGTAGACTATGTGTGCCATATGTGGATGGCGTGAGATAGCAAATTCTTGCAAAAGCGCATGGTACGTGCTACTCAATTCACCCAGGGGCCACCAAGATGTACCGCGACTTGCGGGAAGTCTATTGGTGGAATGTGATGAAGAGAGACATTGAAAATTTTATAGCTAAGTGCTCGATATATTAGCTGGTTAAGATCAAACATCAAAAGCCTAGTGGATCTATGCAAGAGTTTAGTATTCCCACTTGGAAGTGGGAGGAGGTGAACATGGATTTTGTGACGGGTTTACCCCGTACTCGTCATTAGCTTGATTCGATTGGGGTCATTTTGGATAGGGTTACCAAATCAGCTCATTTCTTACCATTTCATACCTCTTATTCAGCTAAGGATTATGCCAAGCTCTATGTTAGAGAGTTGGTTAGATTGCAAAGAGTTCCGTTGTCCTTCATTTCAGATAGAGTACGCAGTATACCTCTTATTTTTGGAAAGCCTTCCAAAAGGGTCTTGGTAGCCAAGTTCACCTATATAAAACCTTTCATCCCAAGACAAATGGTCAAGAAGAAAGGACCATTTAGACTTTAGAAGATATGTTAAGAGTGTGTGCCATTGACTTTAAGGGTAGTTTGGATAACCATTTGCCTTTGATTGAGTTTGTGTATAACAACAACTATCATTCAAGCATTCAGATGGCTCCATTTTAGGTGCTATATGGGAGGAGATATAGATCACTTATTGGTTGGTTTGAAGTGGGTGAGGCCACAGTGATAGGGTCTAACTTGGTATTTGATACCTTAGAAAAAGTTCAGTTAATCAAGGAAAGGCTTAAGACAGCTCAGAGCCGACAGAAATCATATGTAGATGTACAAAGAAAAGATCTCGATTTTGAGATTGGTGATTATGTGTATTTGAAAATCTCTCTTATGAAGTGAGTGAAGAGGTTTTGCAAGAAGGGAAAGCCCATTCCCCAATATATCGATCCTTACCAAATTCTCATCCGTTTCAGAAAGGTAGTTACGAGCTCGAGTTCCCTTCAACTTAGCTTCAGTGCACCCAGTGTTTCACATCTCCTTGCTTAAGAAATAAATTGGTGACCCATCAGTTATAATTCCTATAGAGGGTATAGATGTTCAGAACAATCTCTCTTATGAAGAAGTTCCAGTCAAAATTCTTGATTATCAGGTTCGCAAACTAAGAAATAAAGAAGTTCCTCTAGTCAAAGTTCTTTGGTAGAATCAGTCCGTGGAGGAAGCTACTTGGAAAGCAGAAGCAGATATACGGACCAAGTATCCTCACCTCTTCTCCGCAAACTCAGGCTCAGCTCAAGGTAATAATTTTCCTTGAATTTACTCAGTTCTATGCTCATATTACCTTTACAAACTCTATATCGGCTCCAGTCGCATAGCATTCCTATATCATGCATACCTTCATGAAACTGCTCAGTCATACGTCATGCTTTCAGAATTTAGTCATGCTTCAGTTATGCATGTTCAGTATGAAAACTCAATATATCAGTAGTTTTAGTCATGAAATTATGCTTCAGTTGTGTATGTTCAGTATGTAAACTCAATCTATCAATATCCTTAGTTTAGTCAGTCTCATTCGAGGATGAATGTTCCTAAGAGGGAGATATTGTAAGACCTCACAAAATCCTAAGCTTAACTCAGTCCGTTAAAGTGTGAAAAGATGTCCCAGACTTAAAAATTTCAGCGAAGTATTTATACTTAGAATTATTTTAGCCTTCATAATTTGACGATCTTATTTTACGACCCTTATGACCTTAAAATTTTGATCCTTAGATTGAATCATTATCAGGTGTGTCAATAGGTCACTTCGGGTGAGTTTCATATTTTTTGGACCTCGTGAATCATATTTGGGTGACCAAAATAGAGAGTCGACGCAATCTCAATGCGTCGTGTCACCCATCTCATCGACGAATATTTTTCCCCAGCTTTCAATGTAAATTTTAGTGAACCAATGCAAACTCAATACAGTGCATTGGTCATCGTGTCGATACCTTCTACGCGGTGCATCGGTCTGTGCGTCACTAGACATATTTTCAATAATTAAAAAGTCTGCATCTAGAGGGGTATTTGGGTCATTTTCCCTTCTTATATAAACCCCCAAAAAATGAGATTAAGCCTTTCTAAAAGCTAAATCACTCATTCTCTCACAAATTTCCTCAAGAACAGACCCTAGGGCATCCAATTTCAAATTCAAGCTTCAAGAACACACCATCAATCTTCACGAATTTGATGACCAAGGTATGTTAGGTGTTGAACTAAGGTTTTCCTTCCACACTTGGAGTTCAAGAACCCTTTTTAAAACTACATGTTGATTGCTTTCATGAATTTCACGTTGAATTTGATTGTATTCATGTTCACAATATTATTTGGGTTTTAATCCATGATTTACTATAAGTTTCATGAAATTAAATTAGCATGTGTGATGAATTATATGATTTGTATGTTAAACCCTTGAAATTAAAATTGATTATTGTATCCATGATGTTCATGTGTTAACTATCCTCATGTGAAATAACCATGCTCCCCAAGTATTTAATATAATACCTATGTTAATTGAATAGTGAAATTATGATACGTCATCATATGGACCCATTCATGTACAAGTTCATGTATCTCAAGTGTTTGAAAAAATGCCTAGATGGATGTATTGTTAACAAGTATTTATTGTTATGCTTTCAAGATCATGTTATGCTTTATTTTTCATGCTTTCAAGTCCTTGGGGTATTCAATACCCAAAAATCTAGCTATTTACCTAGAGCACAGTAGTTACAGAATAGTCTCTGTAATGTCACAAATAGTAGTATTCTACCAGTTACAGAACTCAGTGAAACACAGTATCAATCCAGTTCAACTCAGTATCATGAATGTTGTATTCATTCATTTCACAGAACTCAGTGAACTTAGTCCAATTTAGTTAGTTAGCATGATTAGTAATAGTTCAGTCAAGTCTAGTACAGTATAGAATCAGTTCAGTGTTTATTCAGTTGGGATTAGGATTACGCACCAAGTGAACCCAAGAATGGGGGCTCACATGCCAGTAGAGGGTGTGATCCTTAGTAGCAGTCCTTATGTTCTAGAACTACGTATCTAGTGTAGGCTGAGATATCAAATTGCCAGTTAAGGGCTGATAAGGTTTTTTACCTGCCAGTTGAGGGTACCACGGTTCTCATTTAGAGCACCTTCTAGATGAGGGTGACTCTTCAGCTTGTCTTTACCCGTGGCACGGTACTGACACCCTTCCAACTGGGGTTACAGGTTGGACCTCAATCCATTCATAGATGGTCATATCGATTAGATTATTACCTCTCATAGTTTTAATTTTAGTTTCAGACTCAGTATAGAACTCAGTTCAGATCTACAAAATCAAGAATGTCAGACACAGTCATCTAGCTCAGTATAGAACTCAGTTCAGTTCTATAGAATCAGGACTGTTAGAAATAGTCACCCAATTATCAGTAATATAGTTATCAGTAATCTCAGATATTAATAACTCTATTATCATAACTCAGACTCAGTTTCAGTAATAATCTCAAATACAGTATATACATATATATGTGTAGCATACATACTTAGTATTTATAGTCGTTTCAGTATTCCTTGTTCTCCCATTCAGTTACTTTATATCATTCAGTCAGAAACTTTTAATGCACATGAACCCTTGCATTCATCCATACCTCCCCTAGCATACCAATACATTCCACGTACTGCTGCATCCTTTCTCTTTGCGCTATTATGTCTCATATCATTGGTCCGGACACTCAGATTCCCAACTATGCTTAGATATATTTGAATAGCAACAACAGTTTTAGTAGTGAGTCCTCATCTATCGAGGATATGCTTTTATTTTAGTATTTTTAGCAGCTTCAGTATTTCAGTAATCAGAGTCTGTTGGGGGCTTGTCCCATCAACTCAATATTCAAAAAGTTCAGTTACAGGCTTTTCAGACTAGACTAGTTCAGATAGTATTCAGTTTCAGATATTATTATCAAATGTTATACTTAATAGTATTTAGATTATGAACCTTATGGAATTTTAGCCTAACTTCTGAATTATTTTAGTATTATTATTCAGTGCTCACAGCAGGTGCCAGTCATGCATTATCTTGTAGTCCTTTAGGGTCGTAAGCATCGTGTGGCATTCAGGGTACTGACTCAAAGCATTACAAACTTGGTATCAGAGCCTAAGTTTCAACAGAGTCCTAGGGAGTTTGAAATTTGCATCTAGTAGAGTCTTGTGCATGGGTGTGTAGCACGCCACACTTATGGACAAGAGGCTATGAGGCATTTAGGAAAAGTTTCCCTTCTTTCAATATTCATGTCGTACGGGTGAGCATGAGCTCAAGTTAAACTCTCAGTCTAATCCAGTTTTCTACTTTTATTTATAGAGTATGCCTCCTGTAATAACCAAGAAAGAAGTATTGGAAATCAGTTAGCACCTCTACCTGTTCAGACAGATCACCTAGACGAGCATGTCTCCCATGCAAAATTCAGAGCAGCTTTCACCACTTTGGCTCATTTTGTGGCAGCCCAAAATAAATGCCCAGCTCCCATTCAGGCCAACCCAGTGGCTAGTACTGCTGCAGCTAGAATTTAAGACTTCACCCGAATGAATTCTTTATTATTTACAGGGTCTAAGTCTGAGGAGGACCCGCAGGAATTCTTAACATGGTGTAGAAGGTCACAAATATCATGGGGGTGACTTCCAGTGAGAGCACTGAGTTAGCTGCATATCAATTGTAGGATGTGTCTCACACATGGTTTAAGTAGTGGAAGGCAGATAGGGGCACAGATGCGGGGCCTGTAGAATTGGAAGAGTTTGCTACTGCTTTCCTTGACAGTTTCTTCCCACTGAAGTTGAGGAAAGATAAGGTTTTGGAGTTTATTAATCTGGAATAGGGCAACATGACGGTGAAAGAGTATTCCCTCAAGTTTTCTCAGTTAGTTAGATATGCCCCTTATGTGGTAGCAGATAACAAATCTAAGATGAGTAAGTTTGTGTTGGATTTGTCTAACAGTGTGGTTAAAAAATGTAGGACCGCAATGTTTATTAGGAAGATGGACATATCCAGGATCATGGTCTATGCTCAGCAGATAGAGGAGGCTAATAATAAGGAGAAGGAGAGGGAGAACAAGAGAGCTAGAACAGGTAGCTTCAACTTCACTTAGCCTAGTGGATCTATGAAGGAGTTCAGTTGTGCATCTTCAGTATGTAAACTCAATCTATCATATCGTCAGCTTAGTCAGTCTCATTCAAGGATAAATATTCCCAAGGGGAAGATATTATAAAAACTATAAATAATTTACCTTATTTAAGGTGTTAACAGCTTTAAGCACATTTAAGTCATTTTAACAATTAAAAGTGTTTAACATCACTTGTTTACCAAACACATCAAAAACTTTATTTTAGTTTCAGCACTTCTATCCAAACATTTATTTACTTAATTTATAAGCATTTATTTTAAGCCTTTAATCACTAAAGTTGAAAAGTTATTTTTTTAATCCTATCCAAACGGGTTCTTAAGTTGGCAGATGACTTATTAGTTGTCTAACAGAATACAAACGGGTTGTTCTTAATTTTTCAATTAAGGAAAGAGATTAACATAATATTAATGATGAAAGGAAATAAATATGACTAAATTTAATTTTTGTAAAATCTTAAGGTGAAATATATATATATATATATATATATATATATATATATAGAGAGAGAGAGAGAGAGAGAGAGAGGGAGAGAAATTTTATTAAATCAGGTGAAGTTACTTATATATATATAGAGAGAGAGAGAGAAAGAGAGAGAGAGAGAGAGAGAGAGGGAGGGAGAGAGAAATTTTATTAAATTGGGTGAAGTTACTTATTTTTACTAGCCTTTTTTTTGTAAATCTTTATGTATAGTTAATATATTTTTGTATATGACTATATTATTTGAGAGAACTGACGTGGCACTTTCTAGGGGCTGTATTTTTTTTTTGTTTTTTGTTTTGGCTTTCTAAATTTAAAACACATAAATTTCACCTTAAAAGTTTATAAAACATTAAAGATAGTCATATTTAATTCTTTCCATCATTAATGATGTCAGTGATAATTATATCATTTCCTTAACTCACACAAATGCATTGATAATTTGAAAAGGTAAACATATGGATGTGGTTCAATTGTGGCCAAGATTTGTATTACTCCCTCTGTTTCAAAATAGTTGACCCTTGTTGACTTGACACTCTCCTTAAAAAAAATATATCAGGAGTTTATTTTATCAAATTTGCCTTATTAATTATGCGTTGAAAATATAAATTAGAGTATACACATTTTATGTAGTATTTAATGTGTCACGATCCAAAAATATAAGGGTCAATGGCACGTGTTGTGGCAAACCTTCACAAGTAAGCCTATCACCCAAACTGATACACAAAGGGAAAAAGACAGAAATACCCCGAAGGTAAGGCTTCTAAAACGAAGCTGAACCACACAGATATAATAAAAGTGGAAAGAATAAAATTATCATATGCAACCATAACTCCCAAAACTTGGTGTCAACAGTATAAGAACTAATAATACAATTCCGAAGTCAAATACATCAGAAAAATAACCAAAAAAAAATATTTTTCTCTGAACACTAATAAATACATAACTAGTACAGAAAGATAGAGGTGAACTCTGGACTTATGGATGTCCAACTGCTATCTTGAGAAATCTAAAGTCATCCAAAATCAACCAGTCTGAGGCACACCCGAACCTAAAGCTGCACCAAAAGGGTGAAGTAGGAGTGAGTATGATCCACTTGTACTTAGTAGGTATCATAGACCGATCGAACAAAGTAGAAAATAAAGCATACAAAATACACACTAAGGGGCACCTGCAATAAAAAAAATATCCCCCAACGGTAGCCCACACCGCTTGCACTAAACAATTCTAATATATCACATATATTATAGCAACACACTAAGATAAAATACAAGTATGCATTATGTCATATATAAGTAGAACAAGGGAGAACATGTAGATACAACATCATCAAATACAAGTAAAGCAAGTAAGACAAATACATAGATGACAAGTCAATATGGTAATACAACATAACATAAACACAATACAGTAAGTACAATGTATATGATGATGATGATTGTAAAATCCTACAAAAT
>NC_061121.1:71740211-71742671 GCF_002878395.1 Capsicum annuum
ATATATATATATATATATATATATATATATATGTTACTTTGTGTCTTCCTCTGTCCCACCCAATTTATGTGGCACTAATATAATTTTGATAGTCAACAAAAATGTTTTTGTTGACATATCATTTTGTGTCTATTTTATACTTTTTATTAAATAATATTAGTTCTTTAATACTTATATGACTTATAATAATTCATTAGGTATGATATAATAAAATTACGTTTGAAGTAGCTGAAGTGTCATAAATGTCTATTTTACTTTTTTATAAAAAATAATAATTACTAATTTTTTTAATACATAAATGACTTATAATAATTAATTAGGGATGATACAGTAAAATTATGATTAAAGAAGCTTAAGTAGGCAGCACAAGAAAACATGTCGACCTCGTGCCTGCTTCAGCAGGTGTCAATTAATTTTCTTTTATTACATTATATTATATTATATTATATTATATTATATTATATTATATTATATTATATCAAAATATATATATATATATTCTAACTAATAATAAAGGGCAATAAGTAGGCCGGTTTTCAACATGCATGCTTGTGCTACCTGTTTCACCTGCTTCAATCGTAATTTTACTATATTATTCCTAATTAATTAGTATAAGTCATTTAAGTATTAAAAATTAATAATATTTGATAAAATAAAAATAAAATAATAAATTAACACTTGATGTTTTGTGCTACCTTATTCAGTTGTTTCAATCATAATTTTACTATATTACCCCTAATTAATTATTATAAGTCATCTAAGCATTAAAAAATTAATAATATTTAATAAAAAAGATAAATCGAACATAAAATGATAAATTAACTCTTGATTATGACTAAATATAAACCCCAATAAGCAGGCACATCTTCTACATGCCTGCTTGTGCTGTCTTCTTCAGCTGCTTCAATCGTAATTTTACTATATCATCCCTAGTTAATTAGTATAAGTCATTTAAGTATTAAAAAATTAATAATATTTAATAAAAAATTAAAATATAAATAAAATAATAAATTAACTCTTGATGTTTGTGCTACCTTCTTCAGTTGCTTCAATCATAATTTTACTATGTCACACCTAATTAATTATTATAAGTCATCGAAGCATTAAAAAATTAATAATATTTAATAACAGATATAAATTGAACATAAAATGATGAATTAACTCTTGATGTTTTAAATTAACTTGATGTCTTATATGAGGTCCATTTATTTTTTTTTTTCACAAGTATATTTTAGGGGAAAGTACAGAAATGGACACTTAGTCGAAATTAATTCCACAAAAATGGCCATGAAATTCAAATTTCATTTTCTAGCCATTTAATTTCATGACTTGTTCTATACTGTTTCCATACATATTCTATAAAGTTTCTATAAATATCTTATACATATAAATATTCTATATGAAAATTATATAATTTTGATACATAATTTATACAATAATTGAACTTTAAAGTGTATTATTTTGGTCTCTTAACGGCTGACATGGCAAAAAGAAAATAGAGGCGCGTTTTATTGAAAAAAAGTATGAAAAAATTTTAGTGGGACCCACTTTGATATTTTTAACCATTATTTTTTTCCCTTCTTCCTCCCACCCTACCACCCCCATTTCTTCTTCCTCATCACACCCCACCATCACTATTTCTTCTTCTTCTTCACACACCACCACGCCCATTTCTTCTTCTTCCTCACACCCCACCACCCCATGTCTTCTTCTTCCTCACACCCCACCACTTTAACCATTAAATTTAATTTTAATTTCAAGTAGATGAAACAAGGTAAAACACAAATCAAATATAAGAACACCAACCCAACAAACTTGCGGTTGAAAAAGTTCTACAAGCATTAAAATCCTTATAGGATTAGACATGGCTTTCTTTTGTCACTTTGTACAGTTTTTTCTAGGTGCCCTGCTTCATAGATTAAAAGTTAATGCGGATACATACTAAAGGACTTATATTACTAGAGCAAACAAGACTGGAATGCCTTATAACTTTGTTGTTATTTCCGTTAAATTTGGCATTTAATTAATGCTTCAAAATTACTAAAATATTGGTCGCTTTTGAATATAAAATATAAATAGAAGTACTCGTAACTGAAACACATAAAATTTTATCGAAGGTTGAAAATTTGTGTTCACAACTTTATGATAAAATAGTTTGGACTGAGGCAGCTAAAATATTTTTAATTATCATAATCCAAACTCTATGAAAAGTGAAATTTTTTTCTAGGAGTTTGAATTGATAAAGATTTCAATTCCATATTGCTAGATTACTACTTTTTAGTTAACAGTCCACCCAATTTTCTCAACAGATCCGACCCAAAATATTTTTCTGTTTTCGCATGGAAACCTCCATCAAATTATCAAGAAAATTATTTGGGTATGTTTCTTGATTAAGGGCATTGGGGTGGGGTAGGGGAGGATGGTCTGAGAAAGAGAAAATAAGGTTGGTTGGGGGGGGGG
>NC_061121.1:71742771-71761547 GCF_002878395.1 Capsicum annuum
GTGTGTAGTGCACTCTCCGTTGTAAGAGTGAAATTTTGATTTTGAGGTTGAAATTAATTCACTTGAAAATCGTTAAGGGGGTAAATAAATGTCCGATTAGTTTAGGGTCTAAAGTAAGTTTTGAAGACAAGTTGAGGGAGGTATTTGATGTCTTTTCTCATAAAAAATTTGTAGTAAAAAAAAAACTGAAATATTTTTAGAAAATGTCTTAATGGCTCAAGTTGGAAAAGACTGCTCTATTTTTTTAAAGAATTGTATCGGTATTGTATATGAACTGTATCAATATGGTATATAAATTATATCTGAACTACATGAGCCAAAATGACCCAAATTAGGAAACTACTATAATGTGGAAATAGTTTAGCCAACTGACTATTTTTTGCCAAAATGTCAAATGCTGACCATTTGTTTTAAAAATGGACAATGGGTGTCCTTTTCCCTATATTTTATTGTAATTTTGTTATATCACTTCTAGTTAGTTGTTATAAGTCATTTAAGACATGTCTGCTTTGTTGTTCCAATCGTGATTTCATTATATCAACCCTAATTAATTTTTATAGTCATCTAAGCATTAAAAAAATATATAATATTTCATAAAAAGAAATAAAATATACATACAATTGAAATTCAAGAGGGGGTGAATTAAAATTTTTATGTGAGTCGACTACTGACTTCTCACAGTCGACTCACCTGCAGATCAGTGCACTTTGCAAAACAAATTAGATTTAAAATAGTTAAGCAAATAAATAACAAAACGTAAAGTAATAACACAGAGATTTATCCTGATTCGGAACACCAATGTGGTGCCTACTTCCAGTCCTCTTGGGTTTCAAAGTTTTCTTAGATCGTTCAATGTCGGGCTCGAGTACAATGATAGAAAACAAGTTTTGAAGACTTATTTTGCTCTTCAGATCTTGTGACACAACTTCAGTTAATGTTACAAAATTGACTCGATCATACTCTTTATATAAAAATTGTAAACTAAAAGTTACAAAGCCTTGTGAGACTAATATTAAGACACTTTGATTTTTCTCCTTGAAGTTGCGTAACCCGTGTCCATCTTCAGTCTTCTTCTTTTATAGTCTTCTGTTACTATTATTTATGAGGAAACCCAAGATATTTCTTCTCAATCAAGGATTTGAATTGATTCCTTGATTGAGGGATGACACCATAATGTATGACTATATCAGATATGTCCATATATAGTGCAGTTTCCACAATTATACATGTCCATATCAGATATGTCCATGTACCAGTTGTGGCATTTCTTTCTTTATGTTCTGATTTGGTCTGCCGTGATTCTGGTATTGTGATCCTTCTTTCATTTCCAAGATATTTTATTAATTTGCTTGCTATAATTTTTGGACGTCGTGATCTTTCATATCTTCGGGTGAGATACCCTTCAATCTTCTAATATCCTCTATCTTCTTTTACTTGATCATGTTGGGATGAGATTCTTCTTTCATTTGTTCTCATTGTGACTGATTTACTTAGATGCCATAGACTGTGAATTGATGTCCTTCTATTCCTGGAGCCGGCTTCCTTTATGACTTCCAAACATTAATAGTCCCAATATCCTGCTAAAATACACTTGTTAGCTTGTCATTATTAAAACATAGACTTAGGAAGCTAACAATTTCCCCCTTTTTGATAATGACAAACAAGAGTAAAAATTAGTTGACGATTAACTTCCTTCTCTATCAGCTTGCTCCCCCTGACTTGTAGGCAACTTTGATAATTTGACTTTCTTGTTTGTCAGCTTGTTCCCCCTAACTTGTAGTTGAGTCTGATGTTTCTGTTTTATCCCCTTATGACATAATAAAAAAAACACGAAGGCAGCATGTTGACAAAGAAATCCACACATAGAGATACACACAGATAAAGTAGTGATGACTCCTCTTTCAGAAGAGGAGTACCAAACAAATACAAATAATATTTTATTTAACAAAAGTCGCGGCAAATTACTGTCCAAAAAAAGTCTTAAAAGTCATTAATGCTAAGAATACCAAGCCTTTTTCTAAGAGAACTAAATCTTTCTTCTAGCAGGGGTTTCGTAAGAATATCTGCTAGTTGGTTCTCAGAGTCAACAAATTTTAAAGTAAAATCACCATTTTCCATGTGATCTCGAATAAAATGATGCTTAATATCAATATGTTTATCCCTAGAATGATGTACAGTATACTTAGACAAGCTAATAGCACTGATGTTATCACATATAATAGGAACATATTCAAAAGATAAATCAAAGTTAAAAAGCTGATGCATAACCTATAAGATTTGAGTATCACAACTTCCGACAGCTATGTATTCATCTTCAGTGGTTGAAAGAGCAATGGAAGTTTGCTTGTTGCTATGCCATTAGATAAGGGAATCAACAAGAATTTGACATATTTCACTAGTGCTCTTTCTATCATTTTTATCTCCTACAAAATTAACATATGAATAACCAATTATATCATCAATAAAATTCGTATTGACTCTAACCTTGCCATGGGGGCAAAGGTCTCCTCATAATCAATACCTTCCTACTGAGAGTAGCCTTGATCTATAAGTATAGCTTTATTTATGATAACTTTACCTTCTTCATCTAAATTATTTTTGTTGACCCATCTGGTTCTAATTATTGAGCAGTTTCTAGGTCTTTCAACTAGAGTCTAGAATTGATTTCATTCAAACTGATCCAGTTCTTTCTTCATAGTTTCAACCCATAAATCATCTTTAAGGGCCTCATCGGTTTTCTTGGGTTCAATTTGAGAAACAAGGGCGACAACTGCTTGTATCCTTAATGATGCTCTTGTTTGTACTCTATCTTATGGATTTTCAATGATGAGTTCATTTAGATGGCTAGAATCGTGCTTTCACTCCTTTGGAACACTTGGATTTACTGTTTCTACTTTAGGAGTCGACTCTTGGGAGGCTGTATTTGATTTATCTTGTGATGGCTCAGGGATTGTGTTGTTACTTTCATCAGATCGTAGGTTATCCACTTGTTCTTCATCAGCACTCAAACTCACGGAGAAATGATTACATTCATCAAATATAATATGCATGGATTCCTCAATATATAAAGTTATTTTATTAAAATCCTTGTAGGCACGACTGGTGGGAGAGTACCCAAGAAAAATACCTTCATTACTTCGTGGATCAAATTTTCCCAAGCTATTCTTACCGTTGTTGTGAATAAAATATTTGTAGCTAAAAGGATGGAAATAACTGATGTTGGGCTTCTTTCCTCTCCAAAGTTCATAGGATGTTTTCTTTAGGATAGGTCGGATCAAGCACCTATTGATGATGTGACAAGCGGTGCTACTACTTCTGCCCAGAAATGGTCTGGAAGATTATGTTCTAACAACATTATCCTAGCAGTTTGCTGGAGAGACCGATTCTTCCGCTCCATTACACCATTTTGTTGAGGGGACCAAGGTAAAGAAAAGTTGAGAATATCCGTTCTAAGCACAATACTCCTCAAATGCCTTATTTTTAGGTTCTCTTCCATGATTACTGTGAACATAAGTGATGAGGTGTCTGGTTTCTATCTGTACCTTTCTACAAAAAATCTCAAAAGTGAAAGCTTCACATTTCTGATCAAGGAACATTACCCAAGTAAAATGTGAATAATCATCAACTAGGACAAATACATATCTCTTTCTACCAATGCTTGCAGTTTTGGTGGGGCCAAACAGATCCATGTGGATTGTTTAAAGAGGTTTCGTACAGGAGACAATGTCTTTAACATTGAATAATGTCCAGGTCTACTTACCCAATTGGCAGGCATTATAGATGTGATCCTTTTCAAATTTGAGTTTTGGCAAACCTCTTACCAATTCTAGTCTAGACAACTTCTTAATGATATACATACTACCATGCCCGAGCTTTCTATGCCACAACTAAGTATCATTGACTTGCACAGTGAGGCAAGTTAAGGTAGTAAAATCGAGACTATTTAAAACATAAATGTTGTTACTATGTTCATCGATAAGAGAGAGGTCTCTTTTATCGTGTTTGATTGAGCAATTTGCTGCTTTGAAGAGTACTTTGAATCCGGCATCACAGAGCTGACTGATGTTGAGCAGATTATATTTGAGGACATCTACTAGATAAACTTCCTTGAATTCACATGATGAGCTGAGTTTTACTGGGCCAACTTCGATGACGCTAACCTCTATCATTATCATCGAACCTTACTGATCCCCCATCAATTTTCTCTAGAGAAGAAAAATTTTCTTTCTTTTTGGTTATGTGTCTGGAACATCCACTACAAATGATCCATATTTCTTTCTTATAGCTCTTGCGTACCTATTCCTCGCTAGATTCACCTGTTGACATGGAGCACATATTAGCGGCTTCAACTTCTTATTCGGTTTCATCTTTATCAATCCAGGCTCTAAAGTTTAAATTTTTTCTGGACGATATTTTTCTTAACTCAGGATAGTTTTATTTAAAGTGACCAGGCCTTCCACAGTAATAATAACAATCATCGTTTTTGGTGGAATCATCATTCTTGGCTCCTTGGGATCTTTGTTGTCTCTGCCTCATTATTTGCCTTACTCCATGATTTATAAGAGTCATTCCTTCACTATTAGCATCTTTTAGAATGTCCACTTTTTTGGTTGGAGCAGCATTGAAGGCTACTGGTTTCTTCCTTTCCTCCTTGTGGTACCTGTTAATATAATTTTTTCATATGCAATAAGGTCACCTCGTAGTTTGTCATATGCCATGTTATAAAGATCTCCATCCTTTAGAATGGAAGTCTTCGTTTCCTAAAATCTTGGGAGACTTTAGACCATCTTCTAGACTTGCAGGCTATGTGGATAGATCATATCTAGTGATTTTAGTTTGCATACGATCTGAATGAACCTGGCAAACATTGTTTCAATGTCTTCATTCTCTTCCATATTGAACAGCTCGTATTCATTGACCAGGGCAACAATTTTTGACTTCTTGAGCCTGGTAGTTCCTTCATAGGTTATCTCTAATTTGTCCCACTATTATTTTGTAGTCTCACAGGTTGATATCTTGTCGTATTCTTCTCCATTAACTTCACAAAGAAGCAAACTTATAGCACGCGCATTAGTTTGAATTACCTCTTGTTATTCTTTGGTGACCTCGAAGCTTTCAAGATATTCTATGTCGGAACTGCTAGATTCTTTATCTTTGTCCTTTGACTTCTCTTTAAGTCCTCGAATCGTCTTTGGACCCTTCTTGATAACAACCCATGCTTGGAAGTCATTTGATTTGACAAAGATCCTGAACCTATTTTTTCCAATAGGAGTAATGTTGTCCATTAAAGTATGGTGGTCTTTTAGAAGAGTGGCCATCCTAAAGAAGAGCACCGGGGATTTGATAACTTGCCATTTAATCTTTGCTCACTTGTGGTTAAGCAATATTGTTGGTGAGACCTACTATGATACTAGAAATTCAATAGGGGGTGAATTGAAATTTTTCTCTAAGTCGGCTACTGACTTCTCACAGTCGACTCACCTGCAGATCAGTGCACTTCACAAAGAAGATTACATTTAAAACACTTAGGCAAATAAATAACTGAATGTAAAGTCATAACACAGAGATTTAACCTAGATCAGAACAACAATGTGGTGCCTACTTCTAGTCCCCTTGGGTTTCAAAGTTTCCTTAGATCGTTTAATGTCGGGCTCGAGTACAATGATAGGTAACAAGTTCTAAACACTTATTTTTCTCTTTAAATCTTGTGACACAACTTCAGTTGATGTTACAAAGTTGACTCGATCCTACTCTTTATATAATAATTGTAAACTAAAAGTTACAAAGCTTGATGAGACTAAGATTGAGACACTTTGATTTTTCTTCTTGAATTTGCGTGACCCGTGTCCATCTTCAGTCTTCTTCTGCCATTTTCATGATGAAACCCAAGAGATTTCCTCTCAATCAGGGATTTGAATTGGTTCCTTGATTGAGGGATGGCACCATAATGTATGTCCATATGTGGGACAATTTCCACAATTATACATGTCCATATCAGATATGTCCATGTACCGATTATGGCCCTTCTTCCTTTATGTTCTAATTTGGTCTGCCGTGATTCTAGAATTATGATCCTTCTTCCATTTCCAAGATATTTGATTGATTTGCTTTCCAAAATGTTTGGATTTCGTGATCCTCTATATCTTTGGGTGAGATACCCTCAATCTTCCAATATCCTCTATCTTATTTTACTTGATCGTGATTGATCTTATTTTCCATGACTTTTGGGCTGAGATTCTCCTTCCATTTGTTCTCAATATGAGTGATTTACTTGGATGCCGTAGACTTTGAATTGATTTACTTCCATTCCTGGAGTCGGCTTTCTTTATGACTTCCAAACATTAGCAGTCCCAATATCCTGCAAAGATACACTTGTTAGTTTGTCATTATTAAAACGTAGACTTAGGAGGCTAACAAAAATGATATTTTAACATACAATATTTGATTGACTATCCAAATTATATTAGTGCCACAGAATTTACGATGGGACATAGGAACACATAAAGTAACATATATTATTTAAAAATGAGAAGACACGTAAACTGGGATGGAGAGAGTATTAATATCTTATTAAAAAATTATGCTAAAAGCATTATGAATTACATACTTAACAACTTAAGAAATATAAAAGATATAAAGCATTTGATTGACTCTCGAAATTATATTAGTGTCACTTAAATTGTGTCATGACTCGAACCAGGGTCTGGCCGTGACGGGCATCTCAAGTCCCACATGTACTAGAGACTACCCCTTTGTACCTAACCAAAAAACACAACATCCTTGATGTCAGATGATTTTTGAACATAAACTAGATAAATTCAATGAATCAAAGGTACTTCTATGATTAATAACCAACAACCGGCCAAAACAACCGACCGACATCACCCAATCCACTGTAATCTAAATAAAGCCTTCTAACAAAAGAACCCAAACTGAATATCAATAAAGTTTTGGGACATGCCTCCGACTATTGCAAAAAAAAATTCTAAACAACCTGAGACATAAGAGACCAAAACATGAAATGTATACTTCTAAATTATCGAAGCTCACCACTTCAATGTCAACTCATGCACTGATCATGAATCTTTATCACTGAGCATGAGAAGTAGAAGTATGACCAGTTCCTGTATCATGTGGGGATACAACGTCCAAAGACGGTTAGCAGTTAGAGTGTTAGCATGAATCTTGGGGATAAGGATAACAAAATAACATGGTAAATAGTTTAAAATCATTCAAATCGAATGCATAATCAAATACATGTATAAGGAAAAGGCTTAACGTGCACTTTAAAACTTTAGCCTGGATTGTATAGGTCAACCATCATAATATACAAAGGCACCCGCGGGCTATATGAGCCCAACTCTCCCCAGCTAGTAGGGCCCCAGTGCTTATGGCCACACGAACCAGAGGATATACATATGCACTATAGGGGACTCGAACATCCCGGCATATCAAGGTGACACGAGCACCAAATCATGTAATAAGATGTAGGGGACTCGAACCCCACCAATCATGTGGTATAATAACAAAGGTGACTCAAACCTCCCAATTATATAGACCTACGTATGGGCAACTGCGGTTTCCAATACTGGTCCCCCGAGACCTCCACTTTAATGACTTAGCTACACAACCTGTATTAAAGCTTATTTAAACCAAGTATCTCACGTTTCTATTCATTGAACCACATTACATATTAAGGCATATGTTGTTGGTAACGTCATACTAATTACATTTGCAAGGTAACATTAATATGCCACACCAATTATCTTCACTTGGGGGAATTCACAACCCTCTTGGTTTAATTACACATTAATTTGGGGGATTACACAACCCCATAAGGTTCAATTCAAAATCATTATGCAATAGTAAAGAACAGTTCAAATTCCCACATTTTTCATAACTAAACCAATTTCACAATATGGGGTTGGGGTCATAATCGCTACAAAAGTCAAAAGTTTGGGGAAAATCACAATTCCCTAGTTCATTCACCATACCCATGCACCCACAAGTTCAAAACCATAATTAAAGCATGATTAATCACATTTAAGCCATGAGAAACATTGTTTAATCCATAAATATTCAAAACCCTCAACCCTTGTTTCAAAACCAACAACACTATCTCATGAACAATACTTTAAAATGTAGGTTTTTAACAAATTAACAATGAGGGAAGAGTAACATTCCTGAAATACCAATTTTCACAGAAGGAATTCAACGCTTGATCCCTTGGATGACCTACTTCTTAAAAACCCTAAGCATGGCTGCTTGATAGAATTTGAGAAAGCTTTGGAAGAGTTTGAGTACGTTCAGGATGAAATATAACCTCCTTAAGTGCTTTATGGACATGGGGTTTTAATTGGGCAAGGAGGAAATTGTCCAAAATTCCCTCAAATTTAAAATTGAATTTTAGTCGTCAATGACTACGGGTCACTATACGACTCGTATAGTCTCATTACGACTCTTTACCATGAGTCATAGCCAAGGCAGTTCTCAGGACACCCACACACTATTTACCCTATGACTCATTTGGTAGAAAACCCAATTGGGTAAACATTGGACATCCTATGATTTGCATCCAACGACTCGTAACAAGTCCTTACGGTTCATAGTGAGCGACTCGTACTCAGATCAGAACTTAGCTACTTAATTACTGATTTGGTTATGATCGGGTCCCTAGGACTTGTCAAGACTCCCTACGACTGGTATCCCTAAGTTGTACTCAGGATAGTAACTCAAGCACCATTCATTGGAACTTTACGACTAGTGTCATCTGACCCATCAAGACACCCTACGACTCATAGGGTGAGTTGTAGCCAGGACAGTAAGGATAAAATTTCAGAAAATTTTCAAGAACTAAAAACTTGGGGTGTTACATACGCCCCCTTAGGATCATTCATCCTCGAACGACAGGACAATGCATTTATTAGCATGATTTGACTTCATACACAATCACACTTACCTTTAACAAAGACAAATAACAAAGATGTCAATGAATATGCATACCTCAAGCACGATTATCTACAATGGGGAACAAGAACGGATACTTGGACTTCATGTCCTTCTCAGCTTCCCACATATCTTCCTTAACTTTTTGGTTCCTTCAAAAAACCTTTATCAATGCCATATCCTTAGTACTTAACCGACGAACTTGCTGATCCAAAATCTTAATCAAGATTTCCTCATAAGAAAAAGAATCCAAAATACCCACCTCGTCTAAAGGAATAATCGTTGAAGGATCGCCCACACACTTTCTCAAAATCAAAACATAAAACACTGGGTGAATGGAGCTCAAGATGGAAGGAAACTCCAGTTCGTATGCAACATTACCAACCCTCTTCAAAACCAAGTATAGACCAATATAACGGGGAATGAGATTCCCTTTCTTGTCAAACCACATTACCCCCTTCATAAGAGATACCTTTAAGAGCACCCAATCACCAACACTAAACTCCAACTCCCTTCGCCTTATATCCGCATAGGACTTTTGGAGATTTTGGGCAGCCTTAAGTCTATCCCTAACCACCTTCACCTTCTCCATGCCTTAGTAAACCAAATCAGGTCCAAACAACTTATTTCAACCAACCTCAAACCACCTAATAGGATACCTACACCTTCTACCATATAAGGCCTCAAACGGATCCATACCAATGATAGAGTGATAACTATTTTTGTAAGAAAATTCTATGAGAGACAAGTGGTCAACCCAACTACCACCAAAATAAAAAACATAAGCCCAAAGAATATCTTTCAAAAGCTGAATTGTCCTTTCCGTTTGCTCATCCGTCTATGGGTGAAAAACGGTACTAAGGGATACCTTAGTCCCCAAACCTCACTGGAACGACTTCCAAAAGTGAGAGGAGAACTGAGTACCCCCATCAGATATGATAAATACTGGAGTACTATGAAAGTCTACGATCTTCTCAATGAACAACTTGGCATAATCGTCATAAGAATAATTAGTCCTCACTGGTAAGAAGTGTGCAGACTTAGTCATCATATCCAATTTTATGTTATTCCACCAATAAATCTCCTTAAGATCATGAACTATTTTTGTCGAACTAGGATAAATAGTATAACGTGACTCATGAGCTTCGTCCAAAATTCTTCTTTGCAACCCATCAACATCGGGATCATATAATCTGCCTTGGTATCTTAAGATACCATCACCACCAATCTCGAAAATCATCACTTTCTGTTTACCTACTCCCTTTTTAATTTGCATCAAAATGGGATCAAATATTTGTTTCTCCTTCACTTCAGCACCTAGATCTAACTTCGCCACCTCTTGAAAAATCACACCACCATCCTCAGAATCCAAGAGACAAATTCTAAGATTATCCAAATAGAGAATATCCTTCACCAAATCCTGCTTCTCCTTATCCATATAAGATAAAATTCCTATGGACAACCTGCTAAGAGCATCAGTAACCACGTTAGCTTTACCTAGATCATAGTGGAGCCTCATGTCATAGTCCTTTAGAAACTCAAGCCACCTTCTTTGCCTGAGATTTAGCTATTTCTGAGTGAAAACATATTGCAGGCTCTTATGATCAAAATATATATCAACATAGGCCCCATACAAATAATACCTCTAGATCTTTAGTACAAACACCAAAACTAACAATTCCAAGCCATACGTTGGATAATTCTTCTTATAAACTTTTAACTGTCTAGAAGCACATGCAACCACCTTGCCATGCTGCATCAACACACAACCCAGTCCTACTCGGGATACATCATAATAGACAACAAAACCATTAGTACCTCTGGCAGAGTTAAGACTGGAGCCGAAGTCAACTTATCCTTCTGCTACTTGAAACTACCTTCACAAGCACCAAATCATAAGAATTTTACCTTAATCTAAGTCAACTTAGTCAATGGGGCAGAAATAGAAGAGAAACTCTCCACAAAACTTCTATAATAACCAGCTAAAATAGAGAAGCTCTAAATGTCAGTTAGAGTCGTGGGTCTAGTTCACTTCTTAACCACCGCAACCTTTTGTAGATCCATCATGATCCTTTCACTAGACATAAGATGTCCTAGATAAGTCACAACATTTAGCAAGAACTTACGCTTAGAAAATTTCACGTACAACAGCTAATTTTTCAAGGTTTGAAACACAAGGCGGAGGTGATCGACCTGATCTACCTCGCTCTAAGAGTATACCAAAATATCATTGATAAAGATAATCATAAACAAATCTAAGAATGATAAAAAAACCCAATTCGTAAGGTCTATAAATGATGTTAGGGCATTGTCAAACCAAAGGACATCACCAAAAATTCAAAATGGCCATACGGGTTCGAAAAGTAGTTTTAGGGATATCTACCTTCCTAATCTTCAACTGATGGCACCCAGACTGAAGACCAATCTTAGAAAAGAACTTAGCACCCTGAAGTTGATAGAACAGATCATCAATCATCGAAAGAAGATACTTATTCTTCATGGTCACCTTGTTCAATTAGCGATAATCAATACACATCCAAAGAGACCCATCCTTCTTATTAACGAAAAGAACAGAACCACCCTACGTAAACACATTAGGGTGGATAAAACCATTGTCAAGAAGATCTTTCAACTGCTCCTTGAGTTTCTTCATCTCGATTGTGGCCATTCTATAAAGAGGGATAGAAATAGGACGAGTGTTCGAAAGAAGTTCAATCCCAAAATTGATTTCCCTATCGGGAGGAATACTCGAATTGATCATTAGGAAATACCTCAAGAAATTTGCAGACCATAGGGACAGTTTGCACGGAAGGACCTTCGGATCTATAATCCTTAACATGTATTAAGTGATAAAGACACCCTTTAGAAATAAGTTTTTGGGCTCTAAGATACGACATGAACCTTTTCTTAGGTACTAGGGAACTCCCTTCCCACTCGATCATCGGTTTACTAGGGAAATAGAAACTGAGACTTTGGGTTCGATAATCAAGAGATGCATAACACGAATACAACTAATCCATCCCCAAAATCAGACCAAAGTCTAACATGTCCAACTCTATCAGGTCTACCAAGGTCTCTATACCATAGACCGACATTACACAACCCCTATAAATCCTTTTAGCCATAATAGAGTCACCCACTGAGATAGACATAGACAAAGGGTCCAAATATATTTAGGATTAAAATAAAAATAGATAGCCATATAAATGGTCACATATATCACGAGAAAAGAGTTTACACATACCAGTAACAATATTAGGGGACACCTCAGAATCCCGGAGAGTGGAAAGAGCATACAGACAATTCCAACCTGCGCTGGAGCCAAAAGAAAAAGTAATACCTTTTGGTGCGAGAGCTGATAAAGTAGCAGCAAGAATCTTATTTGCCCCAGAAGCAATCTTAGAAGGACAATCCCTATGGATATGACCACATTTAAAGCACTTGTTCCTTCCTTATTCACAAATACCATGGTTTATCTTACCACAGAATCTACAAGGAGGATACGATGGAGCTGACTGAGCCCCAATAGCCTAAGGCTGGGCTCCTAGTGGTCTAAACCCCACTATTATACTAAGAATGATGATCACCTGACGACTTTGGATAAGAAGCACTAGCCGTAGAATAGGAAGTAGAATTGTCCCACTTCTTTTAGACTATTTTCCACTATCTCTACCATATTTTTGTTGATCTCCATCCTGATTCGAATAGCAAAACTTCTTACTCTGTCTTTAACTTATCTCTGCTTACTTCTTTTTTTCTTATTTACTTGTTGCATATACACCACAAGTCTAGAGATATCCATATCCTTGTCCAACAAAGAAATGTTGCTCTCCAAGATCAACTCATGGGACAACCCAGAGGTAAACTTCCTCATTCTAGACCTTATGCTAGACACAAATTCAGGAGCATAATGCGACAACTGATAAAAATTCAAGGCATACTCCTTTACTGACATCCTACCTTCCTTTAAATTCATGAACTCCATGGCCTCTGTCTCCCTCAACTCCTGAGGAAAGAAGCGATCAAGAAAAATACTAGACAAGTCATCCCATAAAGCTAACTTAGCATCATCACCCCTAAGCTGTTCCCACTTTTCATACTACTGGTATGGTACATCCTTCAACTAATAGGAAAAGAACTCTACACCATCCACATCAATAGCATGCATAACACGTAATATCTTTTCCATTTCATCAATAAAATTTTAAGGATCTTTCTCAACTTTAGAACTAGTGAAAGTAGGAGGACTCAACCTTATAAATTGGCCAACCCTAGTGACGTCAGATGATAGAGCAATAAAAGCAACACAGACAGTTTGAGAGGCCACCAACTGGGCAAGAAAAATAATTGACTCGCGAAACTCAGCATTGGACACACTACCCTGAGGTGCCTGAGGAAGGACAAGGGGAACTGGTGGAGTTCCATCAGGGAAATCAGAAGCAGTGACCTTAGATAGGGTCTAAACTCCTGGAGTTGGATAAGCTCCATCCACATTTTCCTTAGACAAAATAGAAGGGTTTTCATAAGCATCATATCTTCTGGGAGGCATGATCTGAAAAGCAAACATACGGAATGTAGTGCCCTAATTTTTTGGAATCAAAATGCCATACGATGCTCATAATCCCGAATGACCACAAGCTAACTCTCTACTGATATCTGTACATGAGTAATGTATAATATAATATAATAAATGCAAAAAACTGGCAAAAACTTGCCATAAAGTTCAAAACATCTAAAATACTCAAAACTAAAAACTGAATACTGATACATCTATCTGAAAAGCCTCAAAACTTGAACTGTAGAGTTGATGGTACATGTCCCCAACTAACTTCGTTTATTGAAAATAAACTGAGTCTAATGCCATAATAAAATAAGGATTATCCTCAAATGAAGTAGACTCACTGTAATATCTACTACTGCTGATTGAGTCTGGACTGCTAAGGGTGCTTGGGATTTCTCACTTTAGAACTATGGTATAAGACACCATAGCCTAAGAGAAAAGTATACGTCAGTACTTTGACTGTATTGGTATACTAGATGAGGTAAGTCTAAATGCAAGAGCTTATGCATGAACATAGCTTAACTAAAAAACATGAGAGTACTGAATGAGGACATATGCATGAATGCACAAAGAAAAACTGGAATCGCAGTAACACTGAATATGAACTCTAAATACTGGCTTCTGAATACTGACTTACTGATGACTGAGTCTACTAGTATTGATATCTAAGTTTACTAATATAGAGAGACAGAATAACTGAGTCTATTGAGATTGATGTCTAATCTTGCTGATACTGATACTGATTTATTATATCTGAGATCAAGCCTATATAATAGGTGACCTCTGAGTTTACTGGTAATAATTCCTGATACTTAATAAACTGAATTTGAGATCAATCCTATATAATGGGTGACCTCTGAGTCTACTGAGAATGAATATGATAGTCTGAATTTGAGATCAAGCCTACATAATAGGTGATCTCTGTGTTTACTGGTAATGATGCCCGATACTTGATAAACTGAATATGAGATCAAGCTTATATAATGGGTGACCTCTAATTCTACTGATAATGAATATGATTGTTTGAATCTGAGATCAAGCCTATATAACAGGTAATCTCTGAGAGATTGTCAAGCCTAGTATAATGGGTGACTCCTCAGCTTAATTTTATTATTGAGACGGAATCTAAAATTGAGACTGTGGGAGGTAGTCATCTAACTGACATGTTCCTTCTAGCTTCTTTGGGATCCAACCTGTATCCCCAGTTGGAAGGGTGGAAGTACCGTGCCACGGGTAAAGACACTTCTCTCTGAACCCAGGATGCCATGCCCAATATAACAGGTGACACCTGGTTGGAGCTAAGCCTAATATAATAGGTGACTCCTCATCCTATACTAGATACATAGTTCTGGAGTGCAGGGATTGTTATTAATGACTCTACCTAAAATAATGAGGAAGTCGTCATCCCTGCCCTCACTCGATGCTGAATCCTACTCCCAACTGAATAGACACTAAATTGATTCTTGGACTGTACTAGACTGAGCTGAATTTATTATTGATTATATTATTTGACTGAACTAACTGAGTTTACTTGATTCCGTTATCTGACAAAATACTTCTGAATCTTATTATCTGAATGAATGATACTGAGTTCTGAATTGTTTACTTAAATGTTACTGAGGTCTGAACTGAATTCTTGAATACTACTAAGATTTGAGCTGAGTACTGAACTGAAGCTGGTATGCTAATGATACTTGGATTACTGAGATTTCTTAAGTTCTGTAACTATCTGAGAGTACTAAATTCTATGACTGACTGAGTTCTAAGAACCGTGACTTGACTGAGATTATCGTGAAAACTGACACGGGCTCTAGACTTCCAGCTGAATTGTCAGGTATAATTACCCCCAGGACTCGATAATATAAAAGTAAAACATAACCATCTTAAATAATCATGAACATAGACTTTCATTCACCATTACAATCATTAAAGCATCTCTTCAAGATCTTAGAAATCATAAACATATAAAAGTATAGACAGATATGTTACTAGCTCATACTCTATTCAACAAGGTCTTACAACTAACATTTTAGATGCATTGAAGAGCACATAATTGGGGAATTTCATGCTAACATGTCATAATTCATTCACTAAGGCTTTTCAACAAATACTTGGCATGCATGAACTTACACACAATTGGGGGTTTCTAGTCAACATGCTATAATGGCTCTAATTCCTTCACATAAGCATTTTGTCAAACATATGGGGAGCATGCTTTGGTTATTCACAATTTCTACACTTACTTGACATAAACACATCACCTAACATGCAACTTGAAGAGGGTTTAACATGAATATCACATACTAGGATCAAAGCTTGAAACTTTGTAAACAAAACATGAATTAAAACTCAACATCACAAAATCATGAACTCTAATACACATAAATCATGAAATCTCATAAATACGTAAACCTCAAAATTTTAAAAAGGATTCTTGAGCTTCTTGGGTGGAAGGAACCCAAGAATCAACATCTAACATACTTTACTACTTGATCCTCGGAAGATTAATGGTGAAACCTTGATGATTAGGGTCTTGATTTTGGAACCCTAGCTCTTGTTCTTAAGAAAAATTGAGAGAAAACAACAATATTTGGGTTTAATGTGGCTGAATCTCTTGTTAAAGAGTATATATAGGGGTAGAAATTGGTTGTTTTGCCCTTGGAATTAAAATCCAGAACTGGAACTCCGATAAAAGCTTCACCGCGATGCGGTAGAATAGTAGTGAGCTACTAGAATTTGACAATTCTGAAATTGAGCCTTGGCGCGACGCGCCATATTCGTGGAGGCTCACTGGATTTTAACGATTGCCATTTTGGTTGACTCTGCGATGCGCCAAAGTACCAGGTGGTACACTATCTCACTCACTAAAATGGCTCTAACTCTTCGCCCGAGTGTCGGATTTGGACGAATTTAGTATCGATGGAAAGCTTATTCAATTTTCCATATGATAAAAAGTTAAAATCTTAAAAATTTCACATGGAATAAAATATACTCATCTTTGAAGCAACATCTTTGATGTTCTAGAGATGAATTTGAACTAGGAGAAGGGTGGGGTATTATACAAAAATTATAGGAGATTAAAGACCTTAGACTCTATAGCTCAAAAATAGAACAACAAGAAAGGGAAACATTTCTAAATACCTCGTAGCCTCTCCTTTATAAGTGTGACATGCTACACACCCATAAATGAGACTCTACTTTACAAGCTTTGTTGGACACCCAATGACACCACAACTAGGCTCTGATAACATCTCTATCATAACCCAAACTAGGGCCTGGTTGTGATGGGTATCTCAAGTACCATGTGGACCAAAAATTACCCCTATACCTAACCAAACCAAACATAACATCCCCTAATATTGGATGAATTCCGAACATATAACAAGATAGCATGCAAAAATCTTAAGGAAATTCAAAACATGTCTACAATCGCTGACCGGTAACCGACCAAACAACCGACCAATATTAGCCAATATCTACAATAATCCAAACAAAGCTCTACCAAAACTGAATATCAATAAAGTATTGGGGGAAGATAAAAACAAGTCTAAAAAGTCTGAGACATAAGAGATCAAAACATAAAATGTGGACTTCCAAAGTATGGAAGAACATCACTTTAATGTCAACTCATGAATAGATCTCGAATCCTAATCACTTAGTAATAGGAGTAGAAGTATGGCCCATTCCTGCATCGCGTGGGGATACAGCGTCCGATGGCGGTTAGTAGGGTGAATGCTATCATGTAACTCAGGGATAAGGATAACATAAAGCCATGATCAATAGCTTTAAATCAATCAAGTCCAATACACATAATCAATGCATATATATATATATGTATATATATTTATCATATATTGGGATAGGGTAAAAGTCTGAACATGTACTTTAAACTTTATCCTGGGTTGCATAGCTCAACCGTTATGACATATGAAGGTACCCACGGGCTATATGGGCCCAGTACTTCCCATCTGGTAGGCCTTGCATGTGGCTGCATGAACCAGAGGGTATATGCATATGCACTATGGGGGACTTGAACCTCCCAACATATCAATATGACACAAGCACCAAATCATGTAATAAGATGTGGGGGACACGAACCTCCCAATCATATGGTAATAATTTTAAGGGGGACTTGAACCTCCCGATCATATAAACCCTTGCATTAGCAATCACAAAGTGTTGGTCTCTTGGACCTCCATTTTCATGACTCAGCTACACAACCCATATTAAAGCCCTATTAAAAACATTTATTACACAATCCCTTTCATTGAACCACTATAAATATTTAGGCATACATTGTTGGTATCATCATACCAACTACACTTGCAACATAACATCAACATGCCACACCAATTATCTTCACTTAAAGGAATTCACAACCCCCCTTGGTTTAATTTTACATTAGCTAAGGGAATTACATAACCCCAGAAGGTTCATTTCAAAATCAAAATGTAGTAGTTCAAGAATAGTTCAATTCTCATATTTCTCATAATTAAAAACCAATTTTACAAATGGGGTTGAGGTCATAACCATTTTAAAATTTCCAAGTTTGGGAAGAATTACAATTCCCTAGTTCATTTAACATACCCATGCACCCACAAGTTCAAAACCATAATTAAAATATGAATAATCATATGTAAATCATGGGAAATATTTTTCAATCGATAAGCATTCAAAACCCTTAACCCTTGTTTCAAAACCAATATAAATATCTCATGGATAATACTTTAAAACATATAATTTTAATAAATTAACAATGAGAGAAAAGAAACATGCCTGAAATACCAAGTTTTAGGGAAAGAACTAAACCCTTGAGCCCTTGGA
Organism: Capsicum annuum; assembly: GCF_002878395.1. Taxonomy (NCBI): domain Eukaryota; kingdom Viridiplantae; phylum Streptophyta; class Magnoliopsida; order Solanales; family Solanaceae; genus Capsicum; species Capsicum annuum. The sequence continues at coordinate 71,761,103 of NC_061121.1, forward strand.
TGACCTACTTCTTGAAAACCCTAAGTATGGATGCTTGAGAAAAGTTAAGAGAGATTTGAAAGTGTTTGAGTACGTTAAGGATGAAATATAACCCCCTTAAGTTCTTTATGGACGTGGGGTTGTAATTGGGAAAGGATGGAATTGTCCAAAGTACCCTAAAATTAAAATTGAATCTTTAGTCATCAGTGACTACGGGGTACTAAACGACTCATATAGACTCATTATGACTCATCACCATGAGTCGTATTCATGATAATTCTCAAGACACCTACACATTGTTGATCCTTTGACTCAACTGGTACCATTCATAATGGGACCCTACAACTCATAGGGTCCAATTGTAGTCAATACAGAACCTAATTGGGTAAACACTGGACATCCTATGATTTGCACCCAACGACTCATAACACATCCTTAAGAATCTTAGTGAGCCACTCATACTCAA